>NC_056529.1:25509894-25518285 GCF_019175285.1 Sceloporus undulatus
AGGAATCTCATGTCCTTCTGGGCACCACAATTTCAATGCAAGGATATAAATAAGGTAGGACATGTCCAGAGAAGGGCAACTAAGATGTCAAAGGTCTGGAACTAAGCCCAATGAGAAAGGACTAAGAAAGATGGAGGAAGAAGCCTGAGAGGTGACGACAAAATCCACAAGAAACAACACCTTTATTGGCCAGCCATTAAATGCAAGACTATTAAAACAACAGAGCCAGACAATACCCTTATTAAATGTCCTTTTCCCACAAGCAGTAAAATAGTAAGCCTCAACAAGGCCTCTTAGAACAAAATCTTTTGCCTGCAGTAGACGACACCATTGTCACCTCTCTTGGGAGTGAGTTTGAAAGTTGAGGAGCAGCCAAGAAGGCCCTGTCTCCCATATTCCCACCAGATGAGCCATAAGGGTAATGGGACAGACAGAAGGACCAAAGTGAAGATCTCCAAACAGGGGCAGACTCTAGAGGAGGAATAGTCATTCACATAAGCTGGACCTGAGCCATACGGAGCCTTTATCGGTCCAATCAGCACTTTGGACTGTGTCCAAAACCAGACTGATATTTAATATTCAAACATCTATTAGCACAAAACCCTTCATAGGAGACCTCTAGACCTCTGCACTTCATCAGAGATGGGGATGCAGACACTATTTCTCAGAGGTATAAGGTATGAAAAAGAACTGCAGCAAGTGGACAAGCGATCCTTCAAATTAGTAAAATACTGAGTTTAGGTCGAATGCTGTGGCTCCTGCCATGTTGGATCTGACTTGAAAATCCCACACAAAAGTGCTTTGAACCAATCTGTTTAAAAACAAACACACCAAACCATAAATGTGCATCACTGAGTTTGTACGTTGACAAGCGCTGGGTATGTTTTGTGAAATCTATGTGTCTAATATGCAGAAAAGAAAGTATTTTTAACATTTTCCGCAAAAACATTGCGTCTTCATGCCGTCTTGAGCTTCTCCTGCTCACCAGCTACCAGGTGTCCCAAAATTTGGATGTATTACAATAGCCAAAAGCAAACACACATTAATGAATGCACAGGTGTAAACAACACAACCCATCATAGTGTGAGAACGTTGAAACGCACACAGGAATGCTCAGGCCGGAGAAGGTGCACACCATGAGGTACGGCGTTTCACAAAAATCCGGGGCCCTGATATGGAGTAAACAATGCAAAGCAAGAACCAGCTGGATTTCAAAATGGCCTTAGGAGAAAGAAACCTGTACAGTAAAGCCAACAACTGAGAAAACGTGCAAAGAACCAACCTGCAGCTGAAGCATCAGAACTCAAACGCGACTCAGAGATCTGTGTTCAATCCTGGAGTGTTTCTCTGGCACCTCTGCCAGCCTTCAATATTCAGGGACCGTCCTCTTCTCGTTCTGTTTCAAACGCCCACTGAACCAGGTAAGCCCCAACAGCAAGCAAATCCAGGCAGAAATTGCGCCTTGCGGCAGCTGTTCCCGTAGACAAGCTGCCTTCCGAATAGAAAACACAGCTGAAGGTATGAGATGGATGCTAATGGCCTTTCTCCCGGGGGGAAAGGATGGAAGGAGACAAACGTAAGAAGCAAACGCTGGAAGCTCCAATGGCAAAACTACAAGGAGAATTTTTCAAGGCCATCCGTTCTTGCAAGGCAGGAGCAAGACAGAGACGGCAATGGCGGCAAGCGCGGGGGCCGATTTTAACGCTCCTGAGATCCCCCAGGAACTGTAAGGATGTCCCAAATATAAAGAATGCCCCAAATCTGATGATGACAAGTCTGGGGTCTAATTTTACACCCTGAGATCCCCCAAAAACGTAGAATGTCCCCAAAATGAGATGGGTCAGGAAGTGACGTGGCCAGAAATCCATGGAAAAGTATAAAATCCCTGTTTTGCTTTAAGAAAACTTCTCTAGGAAGCTCTAGGTCCCAGTGCACCTAGCAACTCTAGGCAGAGGTAGCACAGAATTGCACTGGAGGACCTACAAAGGCCTAGAGAAGTGTTTCTCAGGAACTCTAGGTCCTCCAGTGTGTGACTCTATGGCAACCTCTGGCAGAGTTGCATCAGAGGACCTAGAGATCCTAGAGAGAACACATGAATCAAATCTGGGAATAATCAAATCTGCAAAAGACAAAGCTGAAAGTGCGGAGGGCCAACTGTAGTTTGTGGTGGCACCAGAGCTCCCTAACAGAGAAGACTAAGTATCTCACCAACACAATCCCATCCTTTGAGCCAGGGCAGTTTAAAGCGATGCCTTCTGGGTGGAAAAGTACGTTGTCTCCCGCCGTCAGACCCAGAAAAGGCTGCTGAAAAAGGAGGAGGGGTATAAAAAATAATTTGCACCGTCTCAAATATACTAGGTGTGCCACTAGGATATATGCACAGCAAAACCCACACACAAACTGCTGTCACATGTGTGATGTCTCATGCGTTTCAATACAGGGCACCCACGTTAGCAAACTGACCCATAGGAGCAAAGGACATACACTCTGCTCCTGCCCCAAAGGCACCGCCACGTTACTAATCATAGTAATTAAAAAAGAGGCAAAGTTTAGCGTCACAGGCTGGCAATTTCCAAGCTCAAAGATCTGATTTACCCCGAACTCACCTTGACAGCCTCCGTTTCCAGCCTCACTCCCTTTCTTCCTGGGGTGTGAATCCTTACTCTGGCCTTCCTTACAGGACTGTTTGTGACAGCTACAGAGGTACGTGGTTAGGCAATGTGGTATATGCAAGCAGTCATCGCCACCATTATTATTTACCATCACCTGGCAGTTAATTCTTTTGACAGCTTCCAAAATCCCATCCCCATTAGCAAAGGGTATAAGAGTTCCCTCCCATTTTGGGGACTTGGGGTGAATGAATGATCACCTGAAATTTTACAAAGTCCCCAAATAGGAAAAGTTTCATGGCAGCTAACTATTTGTTTTAAATGGTGTATTTCAACATGAATCGGGGATCATTTCATTTCAAGAAAAGGTATGCGTGTTTCTTACATCCCTACTTGAAAATAGCTTCCAAGGCTTAGCCTAGCCCCAAATGTAATTTTGCAAGGAATTGTTGCTATTACTCATTTTTGGGGGGGTCTACTCTACTCTGGAAACTCCACGGAGAGCCTTGGATCAAATCCCTACTATTATAGGAAACCATTGGGTGACCTTAGGCAAATCACATACTCTCAGCCTCAGAGGAAGACCATAGCAAGGCAGGTTAACAATGGCAAAAAGGGTTACCATAAATGAGAGTCAATTTGAAGACAAGTGACAACAACAACAACTAGATGTTGTTGTACTGGACCCCTAGCACCAAGGTGAGGAATGCTGGGAGATGCAGTCCAACGACATCTGGAGGCCTGCATGATTTTCACCCAGGTTTACCTTTAAAAGCATACCCATAGTCAAGCCGGGAATTGAATCTTACAGTAGTGGTTGGATGTCTGGAATGCAACTCTGGGGATAAGAGTTCGATCCCAGCTTGACTATGAACCCCACTGTGACCTTGGGCAGTCACACACTCTCAGCCTCAAGGGAAGGCCATGGCACGCTTCCTCTGAACACATCTGGCTGAGAAAACCTCATGATACCACCTTTAGGGTTGCCATAAATTGGAACCAACTTGAAGGCACAAGACAACAACGAAGTGGTTCCTCCCTCCCCACAGTTCTACACATTGCTGCCTGGTGCAGTGACCCTGGTTAGCCAAGGGCAAGAGGGTTAATGCCACCCCTTCCATGCCCATTGTCCACCTCGGAGGGGGTTAATTGTCGTTGTGCGTTCTTGTTTGGGCTATGATGTCAGCCGGGAAAAGGGGTGGGTGGGGGGAAGGAACCACAACTCCCAGCTTCCTGGCTGCTGTGGGGTCCTTGGGTTCGTCTGGAGGCGAGGCGGAAAGAGCGAGAGGCCGGCCGACAGGAGAGGAGGAGAGGCCTCCAATCCCACACACAACTATTCCTCTCCCCCTCCATCGCCACAGGAAATGGAGAGCAAGGAACCAAGGCTGGCTTCCTCTGCTGAGGAGAGAGAAGTGCACCGTTGGGGCTCAGCTTGTTTGCCCTCCGCCCCTTCCATTTCTCAAATCCGCTCTGAATCCATCACGGGTACAAATCCTTGGAATACATAAAACATTTCTCACCACAGAGACCCCTCTGAACATGGCACCCCCCCATGCACCCCCTTCTTCTCACACAAACACGAATCCCAGTCAATAGGATACCTTCTTGTGGACCAACTTTCACTTCCCACTCCACAAAAAGCCCTTCAAACATGGTACCCCCTGTGTATCCTTCCTCACCCCCAAATCTCACTAAGCAGGGTACCCTCTTGTGTACGACTTCCATGTCAAACATGGTTCCCCCCACGTGCCCCCTTCTCTTCCTGCCCTCAAATAGGGCACCCCTCTCTCTCCCCAACCCCAAAGACCCTCTCTGTGCATAGTGCCCCAGTGAAACCCCTTCTTTGCACCCCCACATGTCCCCTGAACATGGGTACCCCTTCATGTACCCCTTTTCTTTCTACAACCCCCACATGTCCCCCAAGTATGGTACCCTCATGTACCCCCTTTCCTTTGTACCCCACATGTCCCCTGAGTACGGTACCCCAAATAACCCCTCTTCCTTTCTACAACCCCCACATGTCCTCTGAGTATGGTATCCCCTATGTGCCCCCTTTCCTTTTGCATGTCCCTGAGAATGGTACTCCCTCCTGTACCCCCTTTCTCTTTCCCCACAAGAAAGAGCTGATGCCCCTCATGTACCCGCAGAGCAAACAGGAAAAAGAGGAGAAAATCTCAGCTTTCTTTTCATTCTCTCCTTCCTTCCTTCCTCCTTGTTTCTTTCTCCGGTGCGTGTGCAAAGTGCTGTCTAGCAAACAGTTTTCCTGGGCAGCAGCCACCTCTGAAGGGCTGCCAGGCCCAACCTGACCTCAAGCCAGTACCCTTTCTGACCCCTCCTTCTACCCAGTTAGGGAAAAGGAGACAGCCATAGCTCAGGGCAAAGCCCCTTCTCCGGTGTCAAAGGTCCCTGGTTCAATCCCGCCAGAGCTGGGAGATAAGGAGCAGAGCTTCTTGTTGTTGTCGTGCTGGTTGTTGTGAGCCAACGTGGCACAGTGGTCTGAGTGCAGGACCACGACTCTGTAGGCCAGGGCTCGATCGTTAGCTCAGCCACACAAGGCAAACCTGCAAGTCACACTCTCTCAGCCCAGGGGAAGGTAAGGGCAAGCCTCCTCTGAACAAATCGGGCCAAGAAAACCCAACAGTAGGCTTTAGGGTTACTATAAGTTGAAAGACCAACAACAACAACCAGACAGCTCTCCCAACTTTAGGCAGGATAGACAATGCTGGCTTGGTGAGGAACTCAATATTTGGTTTTGCAACGCGACTCCTTGACTGTCCACAAGAGCAAAGAACTGCACCCCCAAATCCACTTTTATGAAGTCACACACCAACACACACACACACACCCCCAACCTTGTTGCCACAAAAATTTGGATGCGTTTGTCCTGTCTCGAGCCCCATTAAAAATAATGGGGCTCGTGCCTGTGGCGGCACATTGCAGCGCGCATGTACCATTGCCTTTTCTTCTGCATGGCGCACTTCCTCCGGCGCAGCTTCCAGTGTATGTAATAAAACGCCCTCCCAAAGTGCTGAAACTTGGCACCCAAAGATTAGCACAATAAAAATAAGTGTGCTTTCACTCTCTGAACATTGTAAAATTATTTGTGGGTTCAGGAAAATGCAGAAAGGCAATACAGTATAAAGAGAGTACATTTATTAAACAACAACTTTCATTTCAAACAAGTGTCTGATTTATAACTCTCAAAATCTTTTAATTGCTACCGAGGCAGGTGCAGCTCATGTGGGAGAAGGAGAGCTTGAATCCCAAAAGAAGACCTGGGTTGTAATGTGGTACCTCGGGATACGAATTACCCAGCTTACGAATTTTTCGGGATACGAAAAAATCCCATAGGGATTTATTGTTTCGGGTTACGAACGTTTTTTCGGGTTACGAAAAAACGCCGGCGCTGTTTAAATGGAGCCGCTGCGGAGCCGCGGCTTTTTTCCCATTAGCGCCTATGGCAATTCGGGTTACGAAGGTTTTTCGGGTTACGAAATTAGCCGCGGAACGAATTAATTTCGTAACCCGAGGGAGCACTGTAATACAGATTACTGTATTCCAGAACTGATAAAATGACAAGAAAAACAGAATTAGAATGAGAAAGGAGAGGAGTTAAGCTAGGAGGAAGGAATATTAACAACCTAAAATATACAGATGACCACTTGATATTAGCAGAAGATATTAAGGAATTGGAACGGTTAATAAGGAAGGTTAAAGATGAAAGTGCAAAGGCAGGTCTGATGCTGAACATAAAGAAAACAGAAATAATGACCATAGAAGAAATACACACATTCAATCTATTATTATTTTTATTAGAGTATTTTTACCCTGCCCTTCAGCCCTAAAGGCTATCAGAGCAAAGAGGCAAATCCAGACAAAGAGGAAATTGAAATAATTAAAATATTTCCCATACATTGACCAGAATGGGAGCTGCAGTCAAGAAATAAGAAGAAGACTAGGAATGAGAAGGGCAGCTATGAAATATGGGCAAGATACTGAAGAGCAAAGACATACAGCTGAGTTCTAAAGTCAGAATCGTCCAGGCCATTGTATTCCCAATTATCATGTATGGATGTGAGAGTTGGACAGTGAAGGAAGCAGACAGAAAGAAAATCAACTCATTGAAGATGTGGTGCTGGAGAAGAGGACTTAGGATGATAAGGATGATAGACAGCCAAGAAGACAAACAAAGCATTCTTGAATAGATCGGACCAGAGCTCTCCTTGGAAGCTAAGATGATCAAGTTGAGACTATCGTACTTTGGCTATTTAATGAGAAAGCATGGATCATATTCTGCTTGTTATAGAATCAGGGTGAGATGCAGAAGGGAAACATGATTTCTTTACTTGTATATATAATTGTGAACAACATAATAACTTCTACTGGGTTTTTCTAAGTTTCTGTGCCTTGCAGAACACATAGTATATTAACAGTTCAATCAAAAGAATATTAAATCACTAGCTCTGAGCATTTTTCAAAGTCCATTAATTCAAAGACAAACTAAAAGCAAGCAAGCTGGAGTAAGCCTAAAGAGCAGCTGTCTTTTATATATCTTCAATTATAACAGATACAGAAAGATGGCAAAGATTAACAGATAAAGGCCTATATAAAAATAATAAAGAGAAATAACTTTCCCAATGAAATTCTGTTAAACAAAAACAACACATTAACAATGAATTGGTTCTAGTAAGAAATCTCAACAGGGCTATATTAAACGATTTTTGAATCCTCCTTAACATACACCTGAAAGGATTCCTCTTGACATCAGTACATTTTCAAACATATTGAAGCAGATTCAGTGTGGCCAATATCCAGCTAAGAGCCTAAGGCAAAGGAAGCTCAATTATTACTTCAAACAAAGTATAAAAAGATATAGGACTGCAGAAAGCTAGTTTAGAAGTTTGAAAATACAAATGACTAATCTAGAATAACTGGATTTATAGTAATGCTACAAACTACTCGGTTACTAAATATTTACTTCATTAAAAGAATGATTAGAAGACAAAAATACTGTCCTTGTGTGGATCAGCTCCATTTGCTTCTGCATTAATAATAACTTAAAGGCAGCTTTCTTCAAAGAGGACTTAGTAATAGACCTACAAATCTATAACACCAGAGATGAGCAACTACAAAGTGTCAAAGAGACAAGCCAAAATGAAAAATAAGGCAGGACTAGAATGCAAACAGAGAGCAAAAGAAGAGCCATGGTGGGAAATCGCAAACAGAGAGCTGATCAAGGGCACAGAAGAACTCAGAAAGATGAGAAGCCAAACAGTACTCGTTCTCAACAAAATAAAGAACATCCAAAGCAGTGCTACACATATTGTAAGGATGTGGAATGTGAGGAGCATGAGTCAAGGAAAACTAGACATACAGTTAAAGGGAAATTGAACACGTAAACATAGCAATACCAGAAGTGAGCAAGCTAAAATGGAAAGGAATTGTGTTCACTCAGTTTTGACTATATTGTTTTAACTCAGATAACTACATAGAGTACCACCCAGGAAATTAAAAGATTAACAGAAACAGGGTGGCTTTCATAGTGAGGACAGATGTAGCAAGAGCAGTCAAAGGATGCAATGCAAACTCAGACCAAATCATTTCAATAAAGCCCCAGGGAAAACCCATAAACATTAGCATTATCCATGTATATGCACCAACCACAAAGGCAGAAGAAGAAGAAGAAGAAGAAGAAGAAGAAGAAGAAGAAGAAGAAGAAGAAGATATTGAACGATTCTATGATGGGGTTCAGGAAGAAATTGACAAGACACCAAAACAGGGC
>NC_056529.1:25518385-25540881 GCF_019175285.1 Sceloporus undulatus
GGGGTAGTTAATGTCTGAGTTGCTCTTTAATTTGGATCCATAGTAACTTCATCTAGTCTTTAAATAAAAGCAAACAGATGAAGGAGATATCATTGCCTATCTCCCATTCTTAACCTGGTTGTGCCCAAATGGATTTTTCTTCCAGTTCCTCTCTCTTTCCACTCATCATATCATTCTTTTTGATTCCCAGAGCCGAGTAGACTTCTTGCAGCTGATGATTGACTCCCAGACTTCCAGTGGCAATCACCAAAGCAATGGGATCGATCACACATATAAAGGTAATGTGCAGTTTTGAAATTGTCTGTAAAGAGAAAGGAAGCCTGTAAAATAGCATTCCCTGGTAGGTGCAGAAGAAATTGCCCATGCTTTCTTAAGTAGGAATTTAAGTCCCTTCTCAAAGGAACCGCAGAGTCATTTTTAGCATTCTTCTTCTTGCTTCGAGAAAATCTTTGGAGATTTTACAGTTTTGGAAGCTAATTGCCATCTGGGACTTATTCTGCACAAAATCCACATATGGCTGTTTTGCACAGAAAACAGCGCTTTCTGCATTAGAAACAGCATATTTCCTGTGCAAACATGGCTGTTTCCTGTGTGTGATAAATGCAAATCAGTGATGTGCGAATTTTGTGAAGATTTGCATCATACAGGGTTCTTCTTGTTAAGACTTTCTCAAGACTCAAAAAACATATTTTTCAACCATTTATGGCCCTCCCTGTTGAGGCAAGTCAATGGTCAACCTTGGTCTTGAGAAACTGACTGTCCAGGGAAATGCCTCACTCTGTAGCTTTGGTGGCTTGCGTGTTACACAGAGGCCATCTGGGTAGAAATAGTAAGATCTAGCCTTGGCCATTAAGAGGACTCATTGAAGGTACCCTGCTCAGTGCTACTTCCATTGCTGTCCCCAAATCCTGGAGCCAATGGTGGCAGTTATGAGTCCACATGCCCAGAGCAGACATTAGAATCCTCCTAATGGTTTTTGCTGGAGTAACTGGGAATCTTACCAAGGTAACTGCTTTTCCTGACATTACCTAAGAAGATTATCAGTACCACTTTATTCAGTGCTTTTGTCAGACTATGTAATGGCTACCAGGTGCTGCATGGATGTAGCCATGTACTTTCTGGGTTCACTCTCAATGCTACCTAGCTGGCTGTCTTCATCCTCCCTTTTCTCTAGCCTCCCTTTACCTTTGGCCTCCCATTCCTTTATATGTGAACACTGGTGGAACTTGATGATCTATCAGGTTCAAAGGGGATCTTTTCCGTGAGTCAGTAGTATTTTTTTAAAAATGAAGTTCTGATCCATGTTGACAGAAAGTACAAAGCTACTCAAACCAATGTGAGGCAATGCAAAGTTTTCTTTGGTGTGGCCTGCAAACACTTTCCACAACAACACAAGGAAGCTCCAGCAGGAGCTGTTTAAAAACAGAAAAAGAAAAACAAGAAATATGCATGGGTTTTTATATATCTATCTATCTTTCTTTCTTTCTTTCTTTCTTTCTTTCTTTCTTTCTTTCTTTTTACAAAGTTTGCTTCAACTATTGGTGCTATGCCATTACCTAAAATGGAATTTGGCAGTTTCCTGGCAGTGCTTCTAGGTACATAAAGCCACTAAGAAGGGAGTGGCTTCCAGATCATTTATCTAATGTTTGAACAATCCTTGCATACCATACACAGGTAATGTTCCTACTGTGCGTGTCACACAGTTTGAGTTTCAACTTTCTTGCCTTTGTTTACAGGCTTAACTGATGATGAAATCCTGGCCCAAGCCTTTATTTTTGTTTTTGCTGGGTACGAACCCACCAGCAACTCCCTTGGTTACGTGGCCTACCTTTTAGCCACTCATCCAGATGTTCAACAGAAGCTTCAAAGCGAGATAGATTCTGTTCTACCCAACAAAGTAAGAGCATGTCAGTCGCATAGGGGATGTTTGGCTTCTCGGGGTCTTGATATAAATGGCAGATTACCTGCATCAGGTGTGAGGAACCTTTTTCAGGCCATAAACCATTCTTCATTTTTGGAAACATGATGGATGATGGAAATGAGTACAGTTAAAAGTAAAAGATGTCGGGTTTTCCCCACACTACTTTCCCCACACTACTCTTTCCATTTTTGACCGACCTTTGAGAACTGATCACTTAGGAAGGATGGGGCTTGTATAATGTGCTGGGTTTTCTATTTGTTATTTTTCATTGTGCTGTTGTGTTTTTTAAGGGTTATGTTTTCATCTAGTTTTAATTTTTTCGATAGTTTAATTACTTCTTAATGTTTGTATTTTGTGCATTTTAACTGTGTATTTTAAAATCTGTTCTAAGCTGTCTTCAGTCTCATACTGGGAAAAAGGCCAGATGCTGATGATGATGATGATGATGATGATGATGATGATGATGATAATAAATTCATATACACTCTTTTCCATATTTAACGCACTCTGTAATATGTAACACACACATCTTCATTCACAAATACAGAAAAATATTTTTTTCTTATTTTCATACACTTATGCACACTCCCTTCTTCCTTGCTCTTGCACATGTACACATTAAAATGTTGCACCTAACTGAGCCTTTGGAAAGCTCCCTTTGGTATCAGGGGCATACATGCTCATTGTAACATAGCAGTTCAACAAGTAGAACTATTCCTGGCAATTCAACAGTCCTGGACTTCCTATTGAGCTGCTGTGGCCCTCCAATGGGCATTCTGTTGCTGGCAAAGAGTGGCGGTGGTCGATTGGAAAAGGGTCTGGCTGTGTCACTGTAGCCAGATGCAAAATGATTATATCATCTGCTGAGGCCTCTGGTGGATTTCAATATCTGACTACAATAAGATAGGCAGATGTTTCCTTGATCCCTCACCTACTCTCTAAGCCATCATCCATGAGGGTACCTGCAGTGGTTCAATTGTAAGTTGAGGTGGGGGGCTTAAAAAGACATATGTCAGATAAGGAGGTAAGGCGAACCTATGCCTGCTTATGCCACTAACAGGATTCTAGCTAGAGGTAGCAAGTTTGAAGTTATAATTGGATATGGTAATCTTCTGCCTTTCATTGTCCCAAAGGCTCCTCTCACATACGATGCCATCACGCAACTGGAATATCTTGACATGGTACTGAATGAGACACAAAGGCTGTATCCTCTTGGCGGGCGGATTGAAAGGATGTGCAAGAAAGATGTTGAAATAAATGGGGTGACTATTCCAAAAGGTGTTGGGGTGATGATACCACCCTACATTCTCCACCGGGATCCAGAATACTGGCCAGAACCTGAAGAGTTTAGACCTGAGAGGTAATGTCTGTCCGTCTGTCTATCTCTCTATCTGATCTCTAGTGTTGGTGAACAATAGGAAATACATCAACCGCTTGATCATGAGAAGGATGATCACTGATCAGGCAGTTCCTCATTGCTTTCTTTACTTGACACTTGCTGAAAAACTGTATGTTTGAATTGGAATGGGGTCATATGAAAGTTGTACCATGACAAATGGTGGCTCATTTTCACATGCAAGCCACTTCTTGATGCTGCAGCTTGGTAGATGGTGAAATATCAAATTTTCAGTGTCATGGAACAAAACGTTCCAATTTGCATATGCTTCTAAAAACAGGTGGAGCCCTGTCACTGGCTCTTTTGAATCATAGGAAACAGCTTGAGATCAGTCCAACCACATATTTCAGTTCAGTAGGCAGTAACTAGCCATGGCCAGTGGTCTTTCCCAGCCCTACCTGGAGATGCTGGGGAATGAAAGTGGGATGTAAAAGTATATGTACTGATACTCAGCACCTGAGTTACCACTGAGCAACAGTGCTGAGACTCGGCCCAGTGTGCCACAATTTCATTGGCTCTGCTACTCCCCCTCTCATTTCTCTTGTCATTCTGAATGTACCAGGTTCAGCAAAGAGAACAGAGAAAATGTGGATCCTTACACATACCTGCCCTTTGGAGCTGGTCCCCGGAACTGCATTGGAATGAGATTTGCTCTTGTTACTATGAAAGTGGCTATTACAATCCTTTTGCAGCATTTCTCGTTCAGAGTCTGTAAAGAAACTCCAGTGAGTAGAATGCATTTATTTATTTATTTATTTATTTATTTATCTGTGAATGCATGTTGTGCCATACTTCAAGTATTTCTGACTTATGGCAACCCCAAGGCGCTCCTCATGAGTTTTTCTTGCCTCGATTTGTTTCAGAGGAGGGTTTACCATGCTTTCCTTGAGGATGAGGGACTTGCCTAAGTTCACCCAGTGGGTTTTATGGCCAACCGGGAATTGAACTCTGGTCTCCAGAGTTGTATGCCAACATTCAAGCCACTGCACCCACCCCCCCCCTTGGTTCTCTACAGAGATGCTCAAATGCTGCCTTGCCTTCGCATTGCGCAATAAATTCCACAACGCATAGAATCAATGAATGTGCTACAGCCCGAAGCATTAGGCATTGGCTGTGGAAAGATTAGAAAACAACATATTAAAACAGCACGGGCCTTCCCTCCCCTCTTTAAAAGTGGGTTTCATCCTCTGCTTTTGGGAACTTGAGCTGCTTGGATTTACTTTTGTTCTCCTAACACAAATCTTTTAAAAAGAAGAAAACCCTTTTGCACACCTGTCTTTTTACCCCTCCAGCTAGACCTGGTATAACTTTTCCCACACCCCTCCTCCTCTTTAGAAAATTACCAGAGAACTCAACCGGGCATAACCCCCCCCGTCCAAACAGAAACGACAAAACTGACCCTCCTCCTCCGATTGCCCGAGTGACCCAATCCACTTCTTTGACGTGCATCAACTCGTTTCAATTCATGCACAGGAGGCTCCTCTCCTCCTCCTTTTGTAGATACCTTTCCTCCCCCTTCCTTTCAGAGAAAGAAAAATGCAAGTTTTAGGCTCTAGCATTGATCCCGTTCGCTTTGTTTAATCCGTCTGTATTGACCTATCTTAACTACTGAGACAGTGAACGGTTTTCATAGCTCCATTGCCTGTTGGCCTTTGTGGCGCTCTGCTGCTTTTCGGCCTTTTGCCAGGAATTCACAATCATCATATCTACCTATCACAGTCCACCTCTGAGCAACTGTCGTTTTGTAAGACATTTAGCCTCTCTCTTCAGAGAGCTCTGGTGCCACAATACACTTTTCTTCCCAGGATTCCCTAGCATGACCCCTGGCATTAACGTGTCAACCTGGATATTTCTGCCGTGCGCTCCCGCCTTCTCTGCTAGTCGCTACCAGCCTTATCTAGACTTTGCCATTTGCAATAGGAACATTTATAGCTTCCTTTTGCCCCTTGGACCGCCCTACCTGTTTGCATCAGGAGAACCAACGTTGTCTCCTCTGGGACCTAAACTTCGTTGACCTCCCCGATTCCCAAACTGTTGACCCGCGAAATTGAGCCACAAATTGGAGGCACGGCCCGAAAGGACTTTGCACTTCGATTTGTACACAACGGAAATTAAAAGAGCCCACCAAGAGACTTGATAGTCCTTATAATAAATACAATACGATCTATTGTTCCCTTTACATATGATAGTTACCATTACACATGTAAACTATCGCCCGACTTCTTATGTCTCCATAAAGGGACTTTCGGAGAGCGCCCGCCTGATGGTTTGCGGTTGGACTACAGCTCACGAACCCAGGGTTCTTCCTGGCTCGCCATGGAACTTCACTGGTGACCCCCACACACTCAACCCTAGAAACCCTCTGATAGGTCACCTTTAGGTGCCATAGTCTACAATGGCTTGCATCATAGAGCTGGAAGAGACCCCAAGGGCCATCCCATCCAATGCCATTCTGCCACTGCAGGAAACACCAATCGGAGCACCACTGACAGAGGCCTCCAGCCTCTGTTTAAAACCCCTCCAAAGGAGGAGACTCCCACTGCCACTCCGAGGGAGTGGTCCCAGTGTCAAACAGCTCTCACTGTCAGACAGCCACACACACCACAACACACTTACATCATGAGAATTAGAACTGACTCTGTATGAGTAGTAACTATGAAGAGAGTGGCCATGCAATTCAGGGCCAATGCAATGTCTCTGGTCTGTTTACGCCCCCTGATTGTGCTGCGGTCCCCCAAGCATGACAGGACACTGCTGAAGGGTCCTGTGCATACTAAGCTCTACCACATTGCGTCACTCTTGCCCGTGCCCTTTACACAACTTCCACTTTCCAGAACAGCTTTTTCGCCCCCTTGCCTATGCAGTTAACTTAGTGTTACGTTATGTAATGTAAGGCAGAGTCCAGCCCTTTACTGCTTCATAATTCACATAACAGCCCTTTTCTCTCTTAGTCCGACGCTACTGCCACCTAAACCTAAATAAAATTTGCTTTCACGTCACCCAATTCTTTTAATTTTACTTTGCATTGCGTCGCTTACACTTCAGCTGCCGCATTTCGAAATACAGTGTAGGCCACGAAAGGGCCAATTGACGTGACCAAGCCAAAGAGCACACAGACGCGCTTGTAGGTCTGAAAAGATGTTCAATGCTCTCACTCTTTTGGAATGCTAGACATTTGAAACTAAAGAAAGATCTTTCATTTTGAAACAGCCACAGATGCAAGCAACCCCCTCAGGAATAAACTTTCTTCTAGAACATGGCCACATAGCCTGGAAAACCCACAAAAACTAAGGACAGACTTCAGTTTAGTCCACTTTGGCCTCTCGTGCAGTTCAGGCTTGATTTGCTCTAAGACCCCTTCCTTTCTCTTTTGTTAGCATCCCACAGTCTTCCACAGAATGCTTCTCCAGCCCACCCCTTTGTCCCTATCTTTCCATGATGTGGCTTTCATGTTCCTGAACAAGCAAGAGAGCTGATGTAGCACTTCTGCTGGTGCTGCTGTCAGCTTTTTCTGAGGACACCAGACTTGGGCTGCCTCTACACTGTCGAATTAATGCATCTCGGCGCTTTGACTTCCATGCTCACTTCTGTGCATTCTAGGATTGTCGTTTGTGCGATATTCAGGCCTTTTCTGTTCACCGAGCTCTGGCACCCACAACAACACTACAAATTCAGGATTTCCATCGAAGACCCTCCTTGGTGTCTGCTACAAAACACTCAACAACCATCTCGAATGCATAGATCTCTTCCAAACTGTCTTTACTTATGATGTGTTGCAAACCTTTTAGCCTTGGAATTCGTGCAGCTCTCATAAACTCTGTTGCTCTGTAGCACTGCCTCTTCTTTATTTATTTACTGAATCCCAATGACAATTCTGGATTCATTATTGCTTAGATTTTCAGCTGACGTTAATCACTGCAGCATAAAGCCCATTTTAACCACGTGCGGCCCCTTTTCTTGGAAACGTACAGCTTAACTGCTCAATTGAATCCTATTAGCAACGGTTCGTCCTATCTCTCCTGTTCCTTCCCGAATCCCTCCTCTCACCCTTTTCTGAACCCTCAAGGTGACATATTGGGCGCAGCCATCCTCTCGCGACGGATGTGTTTGCTTCGCGGAATTGCTTGCCCAGCGCAGAACTGCACACACTGACCCTCTCCCCTTTTTATACCTGAAGAGCGGAAAAACAACCAAACATATCATACAGGTTTGTGAAGTCCTCAGCTCCAGTTACCATTTGCACACTAATGGTACCCGCTCAGCACTTGCCACATATGACCATTCTCTGAGAGGAGATTGCCAAAAAGAGGCTGGTAGAGCTCTCTGGAACGGACATTCTGGTGTTACGATATCTCTTCATTTTGCTCTCGACCCACGAGCGTAGAGGTGGGCACAGATTGGCGGCTGTGCGTGGCCCGTAGCCCCAGAGGATCCTGGTCGGGACCGGGTTGCTCCTTTTGACCGGTGTTGACTCCCTTTCTTTGTCCTATAAATTGCTTTTTATTGTCCGTCCTCTTTTACCATCTCTGTGAAGTTGAACCTCCCTCATTGCACCGATAAGCCTTCCTCCAGCTGTGCCTTTTCAGTTACACACATCTATCTGTTCCAACCCTGACAAACCCGAAGTGTTCACATTGTTTTTCCTCCTGATAGGCTATCCACGTGTTCTATAAGCAGCACTGCACTGACCTGGTTTCCCAACCGCATTTATGCCTGCCTGGGCATAACCTCCAACTGCTCGATTTTGTCGAGACACGCCAATGACTCTTCTTGCCCCAACTTTTCAGATGATTTTAATATGGCCATTCTCTCTCTCCTCTCCCCTTTCCCAAGCAACGCGTTTCGTGAAGACAACCATTTTTTGAATAACCGAAGATCCCTTATTCAACAAACTGGCTTCTCTGGCTCATCTCCGCCACACTGTCTGACGAAGGAAAGCGCGGACGCCTCAATTCCGTTTTTCGAAGTGCGCCGGACGATCCCACTGTTGCGCTTCTGCCAACACTTCAGCACCTTTTATCCATGTAAGTGCCTCCATCTGATAAGTCCATAATGTCTGTCTCCTGAACACACTCTGATGTCGCTTTGCCACATGTGTCCTGGCTTTCACTGCTGAAATATCGGTGGGTATATTTGCATTCTTTTGCAAATTTGCCCTTCGATTCAGTGACACCGATCAAATCAGCCAGATGAAAAGCACCCTCGCCACCTCCCCCACACCTGAATTAAAAGCCTGATCACTCTGAAGAATAAGGTTTGGCTTGAAGCATCTTAGTTTCCATGGGTCAAGCCAGAGCTTTTTGGCACATGACTAGGTGAATGAATTTCATGATTCGTTACTGGTCATCTTCTTTCTCTTTGCTCTGTAAAGCAAACACTTGGTTCTTTGAGCCCCTACAAACCTTTCCTCAGTCAAATGCCATGGAACAAACGGGTATGAACTCCTTTCAACTTCATTACATTTACAGTCCTCTGGCCAGTTCATGCTTGTGGCAGCAAACATTCAGGGTCATTTTACTGAACACCAAGTTCCTTTTCCCCCCTTTCTTTCTCAATTCCTGCTTTTGGGCAGGGTGCAACCGTTGAGCAAATAACCATACAAACGTGGTGCTGTAGCCTTAATTAGTCACCAGACTTCCGAGTCTGAAACCCTCTTCCTCATTTCTCTGGCTGAGAGGGAGGATTTTCAGGACAAGAGCACAGTCTTGAAACTGTGTGCATTTTTATAGATGCCTCCTTGTTTAGACCTGGTATGCTTCTCTTTGAAGGCATACACTGTGCCACTGGGGTTGATGCCTCTAGATATCCTGTTACTGACATCCATCTTCGGGCTGCTCATCTGTGCTATCACCCATGCGCTATCTCCAAAGCCCACTCCCCCCCCCCCTGGGCATTCATTAAGGGGTTACCTTGGCTCAGGGGATCGTCCTGATATGTAAACCTCTAATCTATTAAACACTATAGGCCTAACTCCTAAAGCACCAGCTCCCATCTAATCTTGGAATCTAAGCAGGGTCAGCCTGACAGGTCTAACAGACTAGACAACACATATACAACCCAACACTTCTTAACACGCTGTTTCACCCTGAGATTCCCTCCACTGGTTCCTCTCCCCTGCGAAGACGGGCTTGAGCCCTGAATCTTGCAGCTTGTTTTCTCTGACATGGAGACCTTTTTCACCCCTTCTTGCCAGTATTGAATTCCTTGTATGCCATCGCTGCCTGATCCCCTTCTCTCTCGCCATCTCCGTTTTTTCAGCCCTTTGGTTATTTCTTCTTCTTCTCCCCATCCCTTGAGTGTTTTTGTTGTTGTTCCCCCAATTCAACAACTACTTCAGGTCTTGGGCTGGTGCCTAATAAAGGTCTTGAACCCCTGAAACTGCCCCCACTTGTGAGGACACCCCCTTAATATTCTGTCGCCCCCTTTTCCACGCATTTAAACTGTCCCCAGTTCTCCCCCTCCTCCCTTGCACTTTCCCTATATCCTGATCTTACTCCAATGGCCTGCAAATTGCGTTCAAATACAAAAGTACTTTGCATCAGTTACGTATCTCCGTGAGAGGGGAGTGAGGAGCAACGAGGGCAGAATCACTGCCTTTCCCGGTAGGCCCTGCCGTCGAAGCAAACTGCTTCGCATCTCCAGCTTTTCTATTTTTCCTCATTAATCATGCTTTGCCATCTTGATCGCACTCTCTGATGCTGCTTGGCCAGCTGTTGGAAAGTATGCATTGATCACTGCGACCTGCTCCTCTCCTGCCCTGCCCTGCTATCCTCCCTGAGTATGCATCAGCTGATTTCAATGGTTGCGCCTCATTCTCTTGTGTGATGCCCAAAGCGTGCCCACAAGGCATCCTTCCATACAGACCAGTAGGGTGGCCTTTATTGTGGGTTGGCTTTGCCACCAGACCTTCATGAATGACTGTGGAGAAGTAATTGGAACGGACACACATTAAGCCCGGCAAGGCCTTTCAGATATTCCTGTTCAATCTCTCTCTCTCTCTCTTTTATGAAACAGAGATTCGACCTGCTGATCAACAAGCCTGGCACTTGATAAAGAAAAGTTCTAACAGCTGAGAACCTGTGAGTATTTATCCAAAGGGCCAAACGCTTGACCAAGAAGGCCCTGATTGCTTCCCTTCTGTTAAGATTCTACTTGTCAGACCACTGCACAAAACACTCCCGAAGCTTTGAGGCCCCAGCAATGCATTCGGCTCTCCTTGCTAGGAACTATAACTAGCACCCATTGGTATTAAAAATGACACGCTTTACAAGGATGGCTTAGGTACAGAAGTGTGTGCGACTGGCGTATGCGTATATAATGGATAGCGGGTGGACGATCTGGAGTCATGTTTCTGCCTGAACACCTGATGAAGCTCATGTGGCTTGCCATATCTCAGGGCAACTCTCTGGTGGCCCCAGACCGCCTTCCCCTTCTAGATTAAAGACTATTCTCATAAGTCATCTATCTTATTGCCTGGAAAGAGCCACACACCATCCTCAACCTCCAACCCCCTTGCTTTTGCCACGAACACCTGCTGAGAGAGCCTCATCCACCTTCTGGTTAAACCCTCCAAAGATGGAGCGTCCCCCCCTCTGCGGGAGTTTTTGCTACACCAGTTGTTCTAATAATCAAGTTCTCCTCAATTTTGGGTGAATCTCTTTTCTTGTAAGTCGAATCCACTGAGTCGTAGCAGAAAACAAGCTCACTCCCTAGCATCCTTTTAGATATTTCAAGATGGCTATTTTGATACCTCTCTATCTCCTTCTCCAGCTAAACAGAGGCAGTACCCTACGTTTTCCTTCGATTATTATGCAAAGGAATACTCTCCTTTACTCCAACGATACTCGAATTGGTGGTCCATGGACCCAATGCTGGTCCTTGACGCCTTTGGCTGCCTGGTCTCTGGTGGCGTTCCAGAAAGAAAGAAACAATTGTGCCACGGCACATTTCCCTGCACCCTGCAAAACCATTTTTCTGGCCATCCTATATTCTCATCTGTCTGTCTTCTGTCTTCTTCTATCATCTATTATCTCTTCTACTCTATCTTCTATCATCTATCGTCCTTCGGCACGGGGACCCAAACAACAGTTTAGCCTCAAAGTTTCCACTGCCCCCCACCAACACATCAAATATATTCTTCACCCAGCCCCCAACAACACCTCCTAAAACTGGCTCATAAACTCACCCCCTTCACCCACACGCACGGATTTAACCCAACACCCACACCCCAACCCAACCTAAAACCCACAGACCACGCCACACCCTCTCCCCCCTTGCACATATGCACCCTCGGCCCCCCTCCACCCCCTCCCCTCACCCCCCACCCCAAACACTCAGCCTCCACCACAGGCCCTCCTCAAACCCTACGCTCCTTCACCCCTTTGCCCGCTGCCCCGACCCGCTCGGCCGCTCCCTGGCTCGGAAGCTGGGCAAACACCCTGTTAGCGCTCCCCCACAACAGCACGGCCTCTCTCTGACCCGCTCGACGGTTGCTCGGTGGCTGCGAGAAAGCCCTGTCTGACACTCCGTTTGCTTGTATGGAATACCTGCCCCTTCTCTAGTGGTCCCTTTTCATTATACCTAAGCCCATCTATTTATCGTCATAACCAGCCCTTTAATTTTGCTTGTAAACGAACTGGTATTAGCACGTGGTTCTAAATCTGATCTGATCCCAACTCCATTACTGACCACTAGCTATTGGATTAGTCCGCTTCCTTGCCAGTCCGGTGGAAAAGCGAGAGAAAGCGTTGACGGATCGCCAGCCCCTTGCCCAGCCCACTGCTTCAAGATTCCTTGCTTCTTTCTAACCTTTTAACCGCTTTTCTTATATTTTACCTTTTGTGATTCATCCTTATGTCATTGTTTTCACGGCAGGGAGGGGGGACTAACAGATTATTTTATTGTGTTATATGTTTTTATTGATGTAAGCTGCCTTGATTCTTATCGAAAGGTGCGGCTCATCATCCTCCTCATCCATCCTCCTCATCATCAACTTAGGAATTTTGCATGGCCTCTCCAGCAGTTCCAGGACTCCAAAACACAGTGCCCTCTACTTTTCCTTCATCCGAAAGTCACCCAACCTGTGCGTCGCCATGACCCCTCATGCCCCTAAAGTCATACTGTCAGCGTGCCCACCACTGTTCGCATCGTTTCTAATGTGCTGGACTGGCCCCCAAAGGTTTGGCGAGCTCGAGTCCAGCACTCCGTCACTCAGATGGCTCAATGTTTTTCTAACTTGCTAAGCCAGTTTCTCTGGTTTATGCCCATTTATTCTCATTCCTCTGACCTAATACCTACGGTTGGTTGGCCTTTGGTTGCATAACTAGTTTCTTCATCGTTCCCGAACTGTGCCCAAGTTCCTTCTCCGCGCTCACCACTAACTTCTGATGCCCACCCAGCCAGCTGCTTAACTTTGCCCTTTGGAACGTATTGTGACCTATTTATTGAACGCCTCCTGTTTTTGCAAGACTGCAGTGCGCTGCGATGCTTGCAAGAATCTGACGATACACACACAAACGGGACACATTGCTTCAAAATAGTGGTGTCGTTGTACATATTTCTCTATACTCCTTGTTCATTCTTTGAGGGTTCACAGAAGGCAGAATGGACTATTTATGGACTCAGGTCTTTTGCTTCCTTCGCCTGCCAAAGGTCACTTTCCCCTTCTTTCAAAAAGTTAGTCCATCCTTGTCCCTTTTGTCTGGGAACGGGAGTCATCCATGCGACTTCCGTCTCAGGATCGCTTAAATCCACACATGAAGCTTTTGGGTTTCCTCCTGAAATCTAACTAATCTTTTGTTTGGCCCCATACAGACTGCCAAAACTAAAGCTGCTTTGGTCCACTTGGAGGTCTCTGTTTAAATGATGCATGCGTCCTAGTAGCTCGGAAGCTGTACCAAAGCTGCACTCCATTCCTTTCTCCTTTGCTATTTCAGATGGATTTCCTGAAACAATTAATGCATTTCCCTCTTACCTTACAGATACCCGGGAGTGGCACTTTAGGACCATTTGATACGTAACCATTGATGTTCCTGGCCTGATAGCACTTATCTGATTTCCTTTCCAAACTCATCAAGTGAGCCCCTAAGTATCTCTGTGCGCAGTGAATTCACCGTCTTGATCAAGTGACAGTCAAGGTTTCTGTGAAACTTCTCATCCCGTGTCAGGGACTGCATTTGTTGCCTTTCAACTTCAAGTGACAAAATGTCTCCAGCCAACCTTGTAAACGGGACAACCAAACTAACACACCGACTGGGGGGGGGCAATCAAAGCTGTTTGAAATGCGGGAGGATCGGTCAGCTCCACTGATTCTTACCCCTCACCTGTCCTGAATGGTCGGGACCCATCATCCTCTGTCTGTCCTCACCTTCCATCCCCTTTCTCCTTTTCCTCAGCAAACCTCACTTCTGCCAAAGTGAGTTCAAATGCAAATGTCGTTTGCGCCTCAGTAACTCAGCAGAAGGCAGCATCTGGCCCTTCCCAGTAGGTCAGACACAGCAAATGGCTGCACGCTCTCTAGATGGTCTTTTCTTCCTTGCTGAGTACCATTTGCCATCTTGACTACGTTGTGTTGTTGCTTGGCCCACACGTGTCGGGTTGCGCCTGTGAAACACTGAGCGGTATGATTTCCACCATTGCATGGATGCATTTGATATGGCACCTCTCTTCACCACCAAGTGCGGACAGGCACATGGCAGGAATGCTTTTTCTCTTTACTTGCCATCTTCCTACTAAGCTTATTGGACCTGCCTGTTGATAAATAAGGAAAGGCCATGAAAAAAAAAAAAACGTTCGGCTTCTTTCCTTTTCTTTCTCAATCTCATCTATGTTCATGACTTTATGCAACGCCTCCACCACATGTTGGGCCTTTGCTCCCCCTCCTTTGGCAGGTCAATAATACTCACTCAAATTCTTGCTCCGTCACTGATCTACCTGACGTGAGCCCAGATTCGACTTCAGCAGCAGGACATCATCTTGCATCGCTGACATTGTCTCTCCCTGTGCCCTTCCCAGAGTGCTACCTGCAAGCCAATAGACTTCCAGAGAGACCGAATCACCCAGGATGGACCTTCTTTCTTACTTCTCCATTGAGACTGCTCTTCTGATCCTATCCATAGGTCTCTTCGGCTGCTTACAGTACACTTTATGTATCATTCGAGCTCTTTTGCCGCTCTTCTTTGAACCTTGGTGGCCCAGTGTATGCGGTATTGCAGCCACTCCTTCACAAACCATCATTTCCACAGCATATCTCCACAGTGACCACCAAGCCGCTTTTTTGGCCTGTCTGCCAGTGTGCATGGCGTTTGGTGTTGTACTGGATTCTGGATTCTGGTTCGATTCCCAACTCAGCCATGAAACCCGCTGGGTAACCTTGGCCCCTGTCACACTCTCTCAGCCTCGGGGCCGGTTTTCCCAGCTGCGCAGGAATTCGCCCCTGGTCTCCTAGAGTTTTGGGTCCAAAACACACTGCAGAATGGCCTAAAGACAATTCCCAGAATCCCTGCATTGACCCAGGGCAGTTTTTAAAGCGGTCTCAAACTGGATTGATTTCTGCCAGTTTGTTTTGGAGCTTAGTCCGCCACTCAAACCCCTACACCATGCTGTCTCCCAGCCTGTAAATTGAAGTGGTTTGTCGTGAGGACAAACAGTTCTCCCTGAGTTACCTTTCTTCCTAAGCCAACATTTCCTTTCAAGACCGGTGGCTCTATTTGCCCCTCCAAAATCTTACGTCCTATTAGGGTGACATTTCAACGTAGATTTTACACTCCTTTTGCCATGGAGCGGGGGGAAAAGCTCCTCTACACCCAAACAAAGACGTTTCTTCGACTCCTCATTCGCCATAACTTCTCACTCTGCCTTTATTTCTCAGCACTAAATATGGGCAGCAGCATTTTTTATTTTCTCTCTTCGCTTTCTATCTCTTTGCCTTGCCCTGGAGGGAGCTTTCTCATTTCTCTCTTTCTCTCTCTTTCTCCCTGCAAAGCCTTGCAGCCCCTTTCCCGGAGGGCCCCTCTTCCTTTATGAACTGATTGCCTTTTACCCAGGGTTTATCTTCCTCCGAAGATTTTCCGCAGGAGCAAGCATGCCCTCCCCGCGCTTTATCAAGAGCGGTGCTTATTTATACCTTTGCACAACGTACGTTATTGCAGACGCGGGAGGGGAAGGTCCGGACCGGCTGTCTTCGGCACATTTTCTTCTTTTCTTCCTTGGCCCAGGCTACTGCGTGGTTCCCGCGTTTAACCTTAACAACCCAACCGCCTCTGGGAAAGGGTTTGAAGATCTTTCCTCCCAACGTTGTGTTCTATTTTTAAGTGATGGGCTGTCGGTGTTTTTTTCTCCCCAGCTAGCCCCTAATTTCATTTAAATGGAACATCACTTTCCTTCTCCTCTTCCTCTCCGCGCCCTATTATCACCTACTATCCAGAAGTCTGGTTGGTCTCCTGCCTCTCTATAATACTTACCTGTTTTCATACGGCGGCCATCCATCATATTTACTTCCCCCCTCTCTCCAGCCCTGTTCCCCTCGTTCTTCATCGCAGCTGCGTGACACGGCGGAAGGTCACTCAGCAATCCCTCCGTGCTACATTTAATCCCTCCGTCCTACATTTCATCAAACATTTCTCCTCCATTCCTTGCTTCATAGGGCAAGCAGACAGGTTTTTGCCTGTGGTAGTGACCCACTGTGTCAAGGGCAGTCAACCAACTCAAGGCTTCCCCCCTTTCAAGAACGCTACCCAAAGTTGTGATTTTTTTTAACCTCTCCAATTTTCCGCCCTTGGAGAGCTCCTTATGGCAACTCTCAGGTTGACTTAACATGGGGATTTCTTGCACGTTCTTCAGCTGGGGTTCACCATTGCTTTCCTCTGAGGCTGAAAGTGCGCACGGAAAGTGCGACCCTGTTCTCCAGAGTCATAGTCCAATGCTCAACCTACTTACACCGCACGGTTCCCATCCTCAGTGCAGTTGAATCTACTCCCTGGCCTTCCAGCGCTAACCGACGTGCTGAACTCTATACCTAAACCGGCCCCGCAACTTGGAAATCTCCTTTAAACTAGTCAAAACTGGAATAAGTTCCTTCCACACTGGATGGGCACCACATTTGCACCACGGCCAAGGGGAGATGGGTGCTTGTTGTTAACGGCTATTAGTCCCCAATGACGTGCGTACATCCCTATCAACGAAAGACCCCACGTCCCTGTATCAACTAGTCCTGTTCCTGTCCTTGCAAACTCGGCTGTGACTTCCTTGACTGGTAGATCCACCTGTAATCTGGCCTCCTTTTTACCAACTGCATACCAAGCACGATAGGTCCAACCTATCTTCCTTCCTCATTCACAGCCACGTGATGCTCAGCTGCATTCTTACTCTGACACTCAGTGCATTGCATTCTATGTGCCTTCCAGTTGTCTGTTTGACTATGGCAACCCAATGTCACTTCATAGGGTGACTTAGAAGGGGAATACTCCGGGGGTACCAGTCATTATTAATGACGTTTTTAAGTTATTGTTTTTGCTTTACAGATACGCGTGACTCGCCTTACGGTGTCTCAAACCGTTGTGTTCCAGGACCCTAAAAACCCTACCTTTCATGTGGACTGCCATGGCCTATCGCCAATGTAAGCTCACAAAACAATTTCATTTTTATTCTGCCATATAGGAATATGGCTGATTTCTAGGGCTGCCAGAACCTTGGTTTATGGCCTCCCTTCTCCTTGCTCTTGCTTTCATCTTTCATTACAAAGATGAACAAACATCTTGTTGGAACACTACCCACAGGCAACTGCGGGTTTGTTAAAAACTAGTCTCTGATCCAGATCAAATTTTGTCCAAGCTCCTGGTTCTCAGCCCATCGTACTAAAGCAACCCCACACTCCCTTCCACTACATTTGGATGTTGGAGGTGTGTAGTTTTGTGTTCTAATTCTGGATCTTGGAGCTACCCCTAGCAGCCTTAATAGTTATGGTCAGGTTAACTGAAAGACTTTATCCTTCTTACACCACCTAATCTCTTTAGCAGCTTCTCTTGTTTGTCTCTTACCGCATAAGATGGCTGCGTGTTGAATTCATAATCTGGCCTTTCTTCTTTATCCGCCTTTCTTATGGATTACTCTCCTAGTGAAGGCTGCTGGCTTTGATGCAAATCGGGCACTGACTCTGCTCTGCGTTCTATTCCAAACTTAAAGAGGTATCCAAGCTGCTGGTCTTGTTTTGAGACTAGGCTTGCCATTTTGGACTGATCCTTTGAAGTTCAGACTACAACCAAAAGCTGCTGGGGGAGGAGTCTCACTGCCTGACTATTATCTAGTCTGCTTTCTGTTGACTTTTGTAGCACCTGCTTGTCTTATTGCTGTGCTGTCCCTTTTTGATTCGATCTCACAACATTTCATTACAGGGCGTTCTGGAATTCGCCAAAGCCTGTTTTAAAACATATGGAAAAGTCTGGGTGTCTTATACTCTTTCTTTCTTTCTTCTCTTCTTCTTTTCTCTCCTGCTTTCTTTTTACTATTTTCACTTGTTAAATTTCTTTGAATTGCTTGTTAATTAATCCACCCAACACTTAGTTTGATCGATGGGAAGAGCGAGAAAAAATTAAACCCCCACGGATTGCAAAGTGAGGTCGCATTTGCTTAAACCAGAAGGTATTTTGTTACTGTATTAGTAAAGAAATATTAAATATACATTTCTTTCTATCAATAACTTTCAAAAATTTATTAATATAGTAACTGCAAATTGAACAATTGGGGTGTTTCATCCGATTCCTAGAGGAATAACCAATTCTAGGAATCGTAATGCAAACCAACCCCCAATTTTCACATTTCTTCCAGTTACATATTAAAAATTTTTGAAAGTTATTGATAGAAAGGAAAAGGTATTTTACTATTTCTTTCCTAATACATAACCAAAATACCTCTGGTTTTAATCAAATCAAACCTCACTTTGCCCCTTCGTGGTTAATTTTTCTCTCTTTTCCCAATCGATCAACAAGTTTGGGTGGATTAATCTAACAATCCCATTCACTAGAAATTACAAAGTAAATAAGTAAAAAGAAAAGCAGGAGAGGAAAAGAAAGAAAGAAAAGAAAGAAGCTATACTCACCCCCAGACTTTTCCATATTTTTAAAACCGGCTTTGCGAATTCCATAACTCCCTGTATGAAATGTTTTGATATCGATCAAAAAGACAGCCACAGCAATATTAATACCACTCAGTTGCTACAAAAATTAACAGGAAAGCAGACTAGATAATAGTCAGGCAAGAGACTCCTCTCCCAGCAGTCTTTAGTTTTGCGTTTTAGTCTGAACTTCAAAGTATCCAGTCCAAAATGGCAATTCCTAGTCTCAAAACAAGACCAGCATCTTGGATCCCTTCTTTCAAGTTTGGAATAGGAACTCAGAGCAGAGTCAGTGGCTCATTTGCATCAAACAGCAGCCTTCACTGGAGGTACTCCATAAGAAAGGCTGATAAAGAGAAACGGCCAGATTATGATTTCAACAGCCGCCTCTTATGCGGGTAAGAGCCACAAGAAAGCTGCTTAAAAGAATATCTTCAGGTGTGTCTAGTAAGGACTAAAGTCTTTCAGTTAACCTCCCCCCCTGGGGGACATAAAACTCTTAAGGCTGCTTAGGTGCTCACAATATCACTATGAAACACACAACTACACACCTCCACACATCCAAATGTAGTGAAGGAAGTTTTGGTTTTCTTTATACGATGGGCTGTGAGAACAGGCAAGCTTGGAACCAAAATTTGATCCTGGATCATAGACAGTTTTTTAAACAAAACCCCGTTGCCGTGGTTAGTTTCCAAACAGATGTTTGTTTCATCTTGTACATGAAAGATGAAAGCAAAGCAAAGGAAATGGGAGGCCCATAAAAACCAAGGTTCGGCAGCCCTAAGCAATCATCCATATCTATATGGCTAATAAAAAATGAATGTTTTGTGGAAGCTTTACATTGCGCTCGGCCATGGCAGTCCCAATGAAAGTGTATGGTTTATGTCCTGGAACCACCCAACTTTTTGAGACACCGTAAGGCCAGAGATCCCGTCTCTGTAAGCAAAAACATACCTTTAAACAAACTTCATTAATATCTGGCCTTGTACCCCCCTGAGTATTCCCCTTTCTAAGTCAACCCTATGAAGTTATTGGGTTGCCATTAAGTCCAAACAGACAACTCTTGAAGGCACATAGATGCATGCACGAGTGGTCAGAGGTAAGATTCAGCTGATCATCACTGGCTTGTGAATGAGGCATGCACTAGGTTGGACTATCTTGCTGGAATGCAGTTGGTGTAAAAAAGGAAGGCCATATTACAGGTGGATCTACTCCAGTCAAGGAAGTCACAGCCCTGCGTTTGCAAGACCTGAAACCAGGACCTTGCTAACAGGGTGACTTGGAGGGTTTTCGTTGATAGGGATTGTCGGCCTTCATTGGTGAACTTTAATCCCTTTAACAACAAGCACCCATCTCCCCTGGCCCTTGGTATGCAAAATTGTGGTTCCCATCAGTGTGGAATAGAACTTTATTCCCACTTTTGACTGCTTCTAAAGGAGCTTCCAAGTTGCTGGGCCTGTTAGGTAAGAGTTCAGCACGTCTGTTCGCTGCTGTAAAGGCCTGGAGTCGATTCACTGCCACTGAGAGATGGGAACCAGTGCGGCTGTTGTCGTTGTTAGTAGTTTGAGCATTTGCCTATGACTCTGGGAGAACAGGGTTCGCACTTTCCTTGCGCACTTTCAGCCTCAGAGGAACGCAATGGGAACCCCCTCTGACGGAGAAAGAAACTTGCAAGGAAATCCCATGTTAAGTTCCCCTTCGAGTTGCCATACGGGGCTCTCCAAAGGGCTGAACCAATTGGAGAGGTTAAAAAAACCCACAATTTTGGGTACTTCTTGAAATGGTGGTGCTAAAGCCTTGCGTTGGTTGACTGCCCCTTGACATCATGGGTCACTACCACAGGCCACAAAACCTGTCGCTTGCCCTATTGAAGCAAGTAAATGGAGGCGAAATGTTTGATGAAGTAGACGGATGGTATTAAATTTAGCACGGAGGATTGCGATGTGACCTTCCGCCGTGTCACGCAGCTGCGATGAGAACGATGGGACAGGCTGGAGAGAGGGGCGAGGAAAGTAACTATGATGATTGCCTCCGTACTGAAAAACAGGTCACAATTATAGAAGCAAGAGACCAAACCAGACTTTCTGGATCGTGCTGATAATAGAGGCGCCGCCGAGGGAGAGAGCGAAGGAGGAAGAAGGAATAAGTGATGTTCCTTTTAAATGAAATTAGCTTAGCTGGGAGGAAACAAAAAAACACGACACTCCTTCACTTAATAAATAGAACACAACGTCTGCAGGATGTGAAAGATCTTCCAAACCTTTCCCAGAGGCGGGTTGGGTTGTTAATGTTAACTCGGGAACACGCATTACTCTGGGCCAAGGAAAGAAAGAAAGAAAATGGCGACCGCCACCTCCTTGATCCTTTCCACTCCCGCTCTGCAATAACTACGTTGTGCAAAGCGTATTAACTAAGCACCGCTCTGATAAAAGCGCGGGGCGGGCATGCTTGCTCCTGCGGAAATCTTCAGAGGGAGATTAACCCTGGGGTAAAAGCAATCCTTTCCTAAGGAAAGAGGTTGCCCTCCTGGAAACGGGCCTTCAGGGCTTTTGCAGGGAGAAAGATGGCGGAAAGAGGAGAATGAGAAGACCTCCCTCCAGGGCAAGGCAAAAGAGATAGAAGCCAGAAGAGAGACAAAATAAAATTGCATGCTTGCCCACTTATTGCCTGAGAAATCAAAGCCAGAGTTAGAAGTTATGGCCGACTGAATTGAGGATCGAAGAAAAGAAACTCTTTGTTTGGGTTTTAGATGAATCTTTTCCCCCCCTCCAGTGCCAAAAGGAGTTTAAAATCTCCGTTAAAATGTCCCCTCTAGGACTCTAGATTTTGGAGGGGCACTTATAGACCACCTGTCTTTGAAAGGAAATGTTGGCTTCGGAGAAAGGTCCACTCAGGGACTGTTTGTCCTCACTACCAACCCACTTCACATTACTCTGGGAGACCGCATGTGAGTTGGTTGAGTGGCGGACCAGCCTCCAAAACACCCTGCAGAAACATCCAGTTCGTGAGACCCGCTTTAACTGCCCTGGCTCACTGCTAGGCATTCTGGGAATGTACTTAGCCTTCTGCAGTGTGTTTTGGACCCAAAACTCTAGGAGACCAGGGTTCGAATTCCTGCTCAGCTGGACCAACCTTCCCCTGAGTGCTGAGTGAGCGAGAGTGTGACAGGCCAAGGTTACCCAGCGGGTTTCATGGCTAGTTGGGATCGAACCCAGAATCCAGAATCCTAGTCCAAAACTCAAAACCCGTCCATGCCACTGGCCAGACAGAGCCAAAATAAAGCTGCTTTGGGTTCCTTGGAGATATTTGCTGTTTACATGATGCGGTTTTGTGAATGAGTGGCTGCATACCGCCTTACCACTGGCCCACACGGTTCACAGAAGACTGCAAAGAGCTCGAATGATACATCAACTGTTACTTACAGCACCAAGAGACCTATGGATATGATCAGAAGAGCCCAAAGTCTCAATGGAGAAGAAGTAAGAAAGAAGTTCCATCCTGGGTGATCGGTCTCTCTGGAGTCTCTTGGCTTTGCCGGTAGCACTCTGGAAGGCCAAAGTTGAGAGACCATGTCACGATTGCAAGATGCTTGTCCTTGCTGCCAGAAAGTCTGATCTGGCTCACTTCAGGAGATCAGTGACGGAGCAAGATTTTGAGTGAGATTTATATTAACCTGCCAAAGGATGGGAGCAACCAGGCCCCACATTGTTGGACGTTGCATAAACTTCATGAACATAGATGGCATTGAAAACATTAAGGAAGAGCAACCTTTTTTTTTTTTTCATTGCTTTCCTTATTTATCCAACCAGGCATGTCCAATAAGCTTCTTATGACCAATTATGCAATTTAAAGAGAAAACATTCCTGCCATGTGCCTTCCTCACTTGTGCGTGAAAAGAGCGGTTGCCATCTCAAATGCCATCCATTCAACACTGTGAAATCCATACCCTTCCAGTGTTTCCACAGGCGCAACCCCAACGACACGTGGGCCAAGCACACACCCACCGTAGTCAAGATGGCAAATGGTTACTCACCGGAAGAAAAGACCATTTCTAGCGAGAGCTTGCAGCC
>NC_056529.1:25540906-25550664 GCF_019175285.1 Sceloporus undulatus
TGTTGTCTGATCCTACTGGGAAGGGCCAGATTCTGCCCTTCTGCTGATTTAACTGAGCGCAAACCACATTTGCATTTTGAACTCACTTTGCAGCAATTGAGGTTTGCTGAGGACAAAGGGAGAAAGGGGATGGAAAAGGTGAGACAACAGAGGATGAACTGGGACTGTCCCTACCAATTCAGGACAGTTGAGGGGTACAGAAATCTAGTGGAGCTGACCGATCCTCCTCCGCATTTCAAACATAACTTTGATTTCCCCCCCCCCCCAGTCTGTTGTTAGTTTGGTTTGTCCCTTTTCACAAGGTTGGCCTGAGACATTTTGTCACTTGAAGTTGAGCAACAAATGCAGTCCCTGACACTCTGATAAGTTTCACAGAACCCTTGACTGTCAAACTTGATCAAACTGTGGAATTCACTGCCACAAGATATACTTAGGGCTGCCAACTTGGATGGTTTGTAAAGGAAATCAGATAATTGCTATCAGGCCAGGAACATCAATGGTTACTCATCCAAATGGTCCTATGCCACTCCCGGTATCTTGTAAGGTAAGAAGGGAAATTGACATTTATTGTTTCAGGAAATCCATCTTGAAATAGCAAAGGAGACAAAGGACTGGAGTGCAGCTTTGGTACAGCTTCCGGACTCTTAGGACGCATGCATCATTTAAACAGCATACCTCCAAAGTGACCCAAAGCAGCTTTATTTTGGCAGTCTGTATGGGGCCAAACAAAAGATTAGTTAGATTTCAGGAGAACCCCAAAATCTCTGATGTGTGGATTTAAGCGATCCTGAGACGGAAGTCTCATGGATACTCCCTTCCCAGACAAAAGGAGACAAAGGATGGACTAACTTTTTGAAAGAAGGGGAAAGTGACCTTTGCAGGCAGAAGGAAGCAAAAAGACCTGAGTCCATAAAATAGTCCATTCTGCCTTCTGTGACCCTCAAAGCAATGAACAAGAGTATATATAAATATACAACGACACCCTATTTTGAAGCAATGTGTCCCTTTGTGTTGTTATACTTCAGAATTTCTTTGCAAGCATCGCCGCGCCACTTCAGTCTTGCAAAAAAACAGAGGCGTTCAATAAATATGTCCAATTAACTTTCCAAAGGGCACATTTAACAGCTGGCTGTGTGGGTCATCAAAGTTAGTGTGATGCAGCTGAGAATGAACTTGGGCACAGTTCGTGAACTATGAAGAAACTATTTTGCAACACCAAATGCCAACCAACCTTAGGTTATTAGTCAGAATAATGAAATAATGGGCATAAACCATAGGAAAACTGGCTTATGCCAAGTTAGAAAAACATTGATCCATCTAGAGTGACTGGAGTGACTGTACTCGAGCTCCCAAACCTTTGGGGTCCAGTCAGCACATTAGAAACTATGCTAACAGTGTTGTGGGCACTCTGACAGTATGACTTTATGGGCATGAGGGTCATGGCTACTCACAGAGTTTGGTGACTTTCTTGGAAATGAAAGATCAAGTAGAGCACTGTTTTTTGGATTTCCTGGAACTGCTTGGAGAGGCCATGCAAAATTCTCTAGTATGATGATGATGATGATGATGATGATGATGATGATGATCCCACCTCTTCGATAAGATCAAGGCAGCTTACATCAATAAAAACATATAACACAATAAAATAAATCTTGTTATTCCCCCCTCCCTTCCTTAAAACAAATTGACATAATTATAATCCAACAAAATTGTAAAATATAATTAAAATCGTTTAAAATAGTTATAACAGAAGCAAGGAATCTTGAAGCAGTGGCTGGGCAAGGGCTGGCCGATCCATCAACTCTTTCTCGCTTTTCCACCTGACTGCAAGGAAGCTGGACTAATCCAATATCTAGTGTCAGTAATGGATTGGATCAGATCAGATTTAGAACCAACGTTGCTAAATACCAGTTCGTTTCCAAGCAAAATTAAAGGGCTGGTTATGACTTATAAAGCTATATGTGGCTTCGGTCTATGAAAAGGGACCATCTAAAAGTTCATATCTCTCCATACAAGGCAACTTGAGTTCTAGACATGGGCTTTCTCTCAGCCCCACAACCTTCACGGGTTCAGAGAGATCCTTCTTTGTGGCCGCACCTAGACTATGGGTCTCCTTCCCATCTTCCCATTCCCAGTTAGTTCCCATCTTTCCACCAGAAGGTTAAGACTTTTTTTATTTAGGAAGGCCTTGGACTGATTTTTAATCGTATGCCAGAGTCATATTCAAGGAAGTGTGCTTCTGTTTTTATTTTGTGTGTTTTTAATCCTGCTTTGAATGTATTTTATACCATTTTAGATGTGTTTTCTTAAATATATTTGATTGTTGTGCAGTGGAACACTTTTAGCTAAACTGTTGTTTGGGTCCCTTGCCAGAAGGACGATAGATGATAGATAGATAGATAGATAGATAGATAGAAGACAGACAGACAGACAGACAGATGAGAATTATATGGATGGCCAGAAAATATGGTTTTGCAGTGTGCCAGGGAAATGTTTCTGCTGGCCACAATTGTTTCTTTCTTTTCTGGAAACCCACCAGAGACCAGCAGCCAAAGGCTCAAGGACCAGCATTGGTCCATGGACCACCACTTCGAGTATCGTTGGAGTAAAGGAGAGTACTTCACTTTGCATTAATTAATCCTAAGGAAAAACTTAGGGTACTGCCTCTGTTTAGCTTGGAGAAGAGGAGATAGAGAGGTATCACAATAGCCATCTTGAAATATCTAAAAGGATGCTATGGAGTGAGCTTGTTTTCTGCTACAGACTCAATGGATTCGACTTACAAGAAAAGAGATTCCACCCAAACATTAGGAAGAACTTTATTATTATAACAACTGGTCGATAGTCAAATAAACTCCCTCAGAAGGTGGTGGACTCTCCATCTTTGGAGGTCTTTAACCAGAAGGTGGATGAGCATCTCTCAGCATGTGTTCTTGCAAAAGCAAGGGGTTGGATTTGATGGCTGTTGTGGCTCTTTCCAGCAATAAGATTATATGACTTTATGAGAATTAATCTTTAATCTAGAAGGGAAGGCTGTCTGGTGGCCAACCAGAGAGTTGCCCTGAGATCTGGCAAGCCTACATGAGCTTCATCATGGTTCAGCAGAAACATGACTCCAGATCGTCCAACCCGCTATCCATTATTATACCATACTCTCCATTCGCCACACATCTTCTGTACCTAAGCCTATCCGTTGTTAAAGCTTGTCATTTTTATACCAATGGGTGCTATTTCATAGTTCCTACCATGAGAGCCTAATGCATTTGCTGGGGCCTCAAATGCTTCTGGAGTGTTTCTTTTCCAGTGTCTGACAAGTAGAATCTTTAACAAGAATGGGAAGCAATTCAGGGCCTTCTTGGTCAAAGCCTTTTGCCCTTTGGATAAATTACTCACAGGTTCTCATCTAGTTAGAACTTTCTCTTTATCAACGTGCCCAGGCTTGTTCAGATCATCAGGTCAGAATCTCTGTTTCATAAAAGAGAGAGAGAGAGAGATTGAACAGGAATATCTGAAAGGCCTTTCCGGGCTTCAATTTGTGTCCCTTTTCCAATTACTTCTTCCACATTCAATTCATGAAGGTCTGGTGTCAAAGCCAACCCACAATAAAGGGCCACCCTACTGTCTGTATGGAAGATGCTTGTGTGCACGCTTTGGGCATCCACAAAGAATGAGGCGCACCCTTGAAATCTAAGCTGATGCATCTCAGCGGAGGATAACAGGGCAGGGCAAGGAGAGGAACATGTCTGCAGGTGATCAATGCTATACTTTCCAACATCTGGCCAAGCAGCATCAGAGTGCGATCAAGATGGCAAACATTATTAATGAGGAAAAATAGAAAAGCTAGGAGATGCTACAGCAGTTTGCTTCGACCAGGGCCTACCGGGAAAGGCATGATTCTGCCCTCTTTTCTCCTCACTCCCCTCCACTGAGATACGTAGCTGAATGCAAACTACTTTTGTATTTTGAACTCAGTTTGCAGCCATTGGAGTAAGATCAGGATATAGGGGAAGTGCAAGGAGGAGGGGGGGACAGTTTAAATTCCGTGGAAAAGGGGGCGACAGAATATTAAGTGGGGTGTCCTCACAAGTTGGGGCAGTTTCAGGGGTTCAATACCTTTATTAGGCACCACCCAAGACCTGAAGTATTTTGAATTGGGGGAACAACAACAAAAACACTCAAGGATGGGGAGAAGAAGAAGAAATTAACCAAAGGGCTGAAAAAACTAGATGGCGAGAGAGAAGGGGATCAGGCCAGCGATTGCCATACAAGGAATTCAATACTGGCATAAAGGGTGAAAAAGGTCTCCATGTTCAGAGAAAACAAGCTGCAAGATTCAGGTCTCAAGCCCGTCTTCCGCAGGGGAGAGGAACCAGTGGAGGAATCTCAGGGTGAAACAGCGTGTTAAAAGTGTTGGGTTGTATATGTGTTGTTCCTAGTCTTGTTTTAGACCTGTCAGGCTGACCCTGCTTAGATTCCAAGATTAATGGGAGCTTGGTGCCTTTAGGAGTTACCTATAGTGTTTTAATAGATTTAGAGGTTTACATATCAGGACGATCCCCTGAGCCCAAGGTAACCCCTTAATGAATGCCCAGGGGAGTGGCCTTTGGAGATAGCCCATGGGTGATAGCACAATGAGCAGCCCGAAGATGGATGTCATTAACAGGATATCTAGAGGCATCAACCCCAGTGGCACAGTGTATGCCTTCAAAGAAAGCATACCAGGTCTAAACAAGGAGGCATCTATAAAAATGCACACACGTTTCAAGACTGTGCTCTTGTCCTGAAAATCCTCCCTCCTCAGCCAGAGAAATGAGAAGAGGGTTTCAGACTCGGAATCTGGTGACTAATTAAGGCTACAGCACCACGTTTGTATGGTTATTTGCTCAACGGTTGCACCCTGCCCAAAAGCAGGAATTGAGAAAGAAAGGGGGAAAATGAACTTTGGTGTTCAGTAAAATGACCCTGAATGTTTGCTGCCACAAGCATGAACTGGCCAGAGGACTGTTAAATGTAATGAATTGAAAGGAGTTCATACCCGTTTGTTCCATGGCATTTTGACTGAGGAAATGTTTGTAGGGGCTCAAAGAACCAATTTTTGCTTTACAGAGCAAAGAGAAAGAAATGACCAGTAACGAATCATGAAATTCATTTCACCTAGTCATGTGCCAAAAAGCTCTGGCTTCACCCATGTAAACTAATGATCTTCTACAGCCAAACCTTATTCTTCAGAGTTGATCTAGGCTTTTAATTCCAGGTGTGGGGGAGGTGGCGAGGGTGCTTTTCATCTGGCTGATTTTGATCGTGTCCACTGAATCTAAGGCAAATTTGCAAAAGAATGCAAATATACCCACCGATATTTCAGCAGTGAAACCAGGACACATGTGGCAAAGCGACATCAGAGTGTGTTCATGAGACAGACATTATGGACCTTATCAGATGGAGGCACTTTACATGGATAAAATGTGCTGAAGTGTTCAGAAGCGCAACAGTGGGATCGTCCGTCGCACTTCGAAAAACGGAATTGAGGCTTCCGCCTTTCCTTCCGTCAGACAGTGTGGCGGAATGCACCATGAGAAGCCAGTTTTTGAATAACGGGATCTTCGGTTATTCAAAAAATGGTTGTCCTTCACAAACGCGTTGCTTGGAAAGTGGGAGAGGAGAGAGAGAACTGGCCCATATTAAAATCCATCTGAAAAGTTTGGGGCAAGAAGATCATTTGGCGTGTCTCGACAAAATCGAGCAGTTGGAGGTTATGCCCCAGTGCAGTGCATAATATGCTGTTGGGAAACCAGGTCATTGCAGTGCTTGCTTATAGAACACTGTGATAGCCTATCAGGATTGGAAATAACAATTAACACTTCGTGTTTGTCAGGGTTGGAACAGATAATGCTTGTAACTGAAAAGGCACAGCTGTGAGGAAGGCTTATCGGTGCAATAGGGAGGTTCAACTTCACAGAGATTGGTAAAAGAGGACTGGACAATAAAAAGCTAATTTATAGACAAAGAAAGGGATCAACACCGGTCAAAAGGATCCAACCCGGTCCCACCAGGATCCTCTGGGGCCTACGTCCACCACACCGCCAATCTTTGCCCACCTCTACGCTCGTGGGTTCGAGAGCAAAATGAAGAGATATCTAACACCAGAATGTCCGTTCCAGAGAGCTCTACCAGCCTCTTTTTGGCAATCTCCTCTCAGAGAATGGTCATATGTGGCAATCTGAGCGGGTACCATTAGTGTGCCAAATGGTAACTGGAGCTGAGGACTTCACAAACCTGTATTTGATATTTTGGTTTTTTTCCCTCTTCAGGTATAAAAAGGGGAGAGGTCAGTGTTTTTGTGCATTCTGCGCTGTTGCAAGCAATTCCGCGAAGCAAACACATCCGTCGCGAGAGGATGGCTGCGCCCAATATGTCACCTTTGAGGGTTCAGAAAAGGGTGAGAGGAGGGATTCGGGAAGGAACAAGAGATAGGACTAACCGTTGTCTAATAGATTCAATTAGCAGTTAAGCTGTACGTTTCCAAGAAAAGGGGCCGCACGTGGTTAAAATGGCTTTTATCTGCAGTGATTAACTTCAGCTGAAAATCTAAGCAATAATGAATCCAGAATTCGTCATTGGCGATTCATAAATAAATAAATTAAGAGGCAGTGCTACAGAGCCCAACAGAGTTTATGAGAGCTGCACGAATTCCAAGGCTAAAAGGTTTTTCAACACATCATAAGTTAAAGACAGTTTGGAAGAGATCTATGCATTCGAATGGTTGTTGAGTGTTTTGTATCAGACACCATATGGAGGGTCCTTCTATGGAAATCCTGAATTTGTAGTTTGTTGTGGGTGCCAGAGCTCGGTGAACAGAAAAGGCCTGAATTATCGCACAAACGACAATCCTAAATGCACAGAAGTGAGCCATGGAAGTCAAAGCCGCCCGAGATGCATTAATTCGACATGTAGAGGCAGCCCCAAGTCTGGTTCCTCAGTAAAAAGCCCTGACAGCAGCACCAGCAGAAGTGCTACCATCACTCTCTTGCTTTTCAGAACATGAAAGCCCACATCATGGAAAGATAGGACAAAGGGGTGCTGGAGAAGCATTCTGTGGAATACTGTGGGATTGCTTAACAAAAGAGAAAGGAAGGGGTCTTAGAGCAAATCAAGCCTGAACTCGCCACGAAGTCCAAAGTGGACTAAACTGAAGTCTGTCCTTAGTTTTTGTGGTTTTCCAGGCTATGTGGCCATGTTCTAGAAGAAAGTTTATTCCTGAGGGGGTTGCTTGCATCTGTGGCTGTTTCAAAATGAAAGATCTTTCTTTAGTTCTCAAATGTCTAGCATTCCAAAAGAGTGAGAGCATTGAACATCTTTTCAGACCCTACAAGCGCGTCTGTTTGCTCTTTGGCTTGGTCACTTCAATTGGCCCTTTTCTTTGGCCTACACTGTATTTCGAAATGCGCAGCTTGAAGTTTTAAGCGACCGCAATGCAAAGTAAAATTAAAAAATTGGTTGACGTGAAAGCAAATTTTTATTTAGTTTAGTGGCCAGTAGCGTCGGACTAATAGAGAAAAGGGCTGTTATTGACATTATGAATCAGTAAAGGGCTGGACTCTGCCTTACATTACATAACGTAACACTTAAGTTAACTGCATAGGCAAGGGCTATAAAAGCTTTGTTCTGAAACTGTGGAAGTTGTGTAACAGGGCACGGGCAAGAGTGACGCAATGTGGTAAGCTTAGTATGCACAGGACCCTTCACATGTCCTGTCATGCTTGGGGGACCGCAGCACAATCAGGGGGCCGTAAACAGACCAGAGACCATTGCCATTGGCCCTGAATTGCATTGCCACTCTCTTCCATAGTTACTACTCATACTAGAGTCATTCTAATTCTCATGATGTAAGTCGTGTTGTTGCTGTGTGGCTGTCCCTGACAGTGAGAGCTGTTTGACACTGGGACCACTCCCTCGGAGTGCAGTGGAGTCCTCCTCCCTTTGGAGGGGTTTTAAACAAGGCTGGAGGCCTCTGTCCAGTGGTGCTCCGATTGGTTTTCCTGCATGGCAGAATGGCATTGGATGGGATGGCCCTTGGGGTCTCTTCCAGCTCTATGATGCAAGCCATTTTCAACTATGGCACCCTAAAGGTGACCTATCAGAGGGTTTTCTAGGGTTGAGTGTGTGGGGGTCCACCAGTGAAGTTCCCATGGCGAGCCAGGAATCGAACCCTGGGTTCTGAGCTGTAGTCCAACCGCAAACCATTCAGGCGGGCGCTCTCCGAAAGTCCCTTTATGGAGACATAAGAATTCGGGCCCGATATTTACATGTGTAATCGGTATACTTATCATATGTATAATGGGAACCAATAGATCGTATTTATTTATTATAAGGACTATCATAGCTTCTCTTGGTCGGGCTCTTTTAATTTCCGCTTGTGTACAAATCTAAGTGCAAAGTCCTTTCGTGGCCGCTGCCTCCAATTTTGTGGCTCAATTTCCTCGTGTCAACAGTTTGTGGAATCGGGGAGGTCAACGAAGTTTAGTCCCAGAGAGACAACGTCTGTTCTCCTGATGCAAACAGGTAGGCGGTCCAAGGGGCAAAAGGAACTATAAATGTTCCTATTGCCAAATGGCAAAGTCTAATTAAGGCCTGTAGCGACTAGCCAGAGAAGGCTGGACGCACGGCAGAAATATCCAGGTTGACCCACTTTAATTGCCAGGGCGTCATGCTAGGGAATCCTGGAATTGAAAAGCTTATTGTGGCACCAGAGCTCTCTGACAGAGAAGCTAAATTCTTACAAAACTACAGTTGCTCCAGAGGTGGACTGTGATAGTTAGATATGATGATTGTTGAATTCCTGCAAAATGCCTAAAAGCAGCAGAGCGCCACAAAGGCCAACATGCAATGAGCCTATGAAAACCTTTCACTTCTCCCAGTAGTTAAGATAGTTCAATACAACGGATTAAACAAAGCGAACGGATCAATGCTAGAGCCTAAAACCTTGCATTTTTCTTTCTCTGAAAGGAAGGGGGAGGAAAGGTATCTACAAAAGGAGGAGGAGAGGAGCCTCCCTTGCATGAATTAAACGAGTTGATCACGTCAAAGAATGGATTTGGGTCACTCGGGCAATCGGAGGAGGAGGGTCAGTTTTTGTCGTTTCTGTTTGGACGGGGGTTATCCCGGTTGAGTTCTCTGGTAATTTTCTAAAGAGGAGGAGGGGTGTGGGAAAAGTTATACCAGTCTAGCTGGAGGGGTAAATAAGACAGGTGTGCAAAAGGGTTTTCCCTTCTTTTTAAAAGATTTGTGTTAGGAGAACAAAAGTAAATCCAAGCAGCTCAAGTTCCCAAAAGCAGAGGATGAAACCCACTTTTAAAGAGGGGAGGGAAGGCCTCTGCTGTTTTAATATTGTTTGTTTTCTAATCTTTCCACAGCCAACTGCCTAATGCTTCGGGCTGTAGCATCATTTCATTGATTCTATGCTTTGTGGAATTTATTGCGCAATGCGCAAGGCAAGGCAGCATTTGAGCATCTCTTTAGAAACCACATGGGGGGGGGTGGGTGCAGTGGCTTGAATGTTGCATACAACTCTGGAGACCAGAGTTCAATTCCCGCGTTGGCCATAAAACCCACTGGGTGAACTTAGCAAGTCCCCTCATCCTCAAGGAAAGCATGGTAAACCCTCCTCTGAAACAAATCTGTACAAGAAAAACTCATGATGGAGCGCCTTGGGTTGCCATAAGTCAGAAATACTTGAAGTATGGCACAACATGCATTCACAG
>NC_056529.1:25550689-25552190 GCF_019175285.1 Sceloporus undulatus
ATCGCACACATATACATATGCATGTACATATACACATACATAGACTTGCACACATTAAAAATGTAAGCGCACGCATGAACCTAGTCACATTCTTCCTTGGATGTTAGAAAAACGGAGAGACAAAGGTGTTGGGATTTATTTCATCACAAATCCTAAAGGGAAATTATGCGGAGTAATAAAATAAAGAAGAATTATAAACGAGGAAGAGGAATGGAAGAAATATGAAATAAATTACGGGAAGGGAGGAAGGTTCCCATTTGTAAAAGAAACCCAAGATCTGTGCTAACAAAATTACAGCCGCAGCAGCAGGTCCTTGTTAAATATTGGAAACGGGGGGAGTTTATAACGAAATATGTGCTAAATCTTAAAGAGGAAAAGAAATGTATGAGTCTGAAATGTAATGCTACTGGGGATGGGATCGAGAGAGGGACTTGGTTTGAATTTAGAAACCAAGCCCAAAGCTCCATGCTGCGGTGACCGGTGCCACACCAGTGCTGAATCCACTCTGGGTTTTAGTCTGAACATTAAGAGAGTTGTCCAGGGACCTGAGTCCTATTCCTTTAAAAAACAAACAGATGCAATGCCTTGGATAATGACCTTAATGGTCAAATTAAAACCCAGAGTGGGTTTACTACTCCCAGTGAGATGAAAGATATGAGTTGCCATTAGTTGTATGCAATCTTGCAACTCCATGCAAAAGACAGAAAGTGGTATAAAGGTAAAAGGAAGCAGTGTAAAGGAAAACGATATAAAGGTATGTATTTCCTACTAATAGGACACCCTATTAGTGCTTGGGGCATTCTCCTCCACAAACAGGGAAGGAGGACTCGGGTCTCAGAGCATTTTGCTGCCAGAGCCAAATGGCAATATGGCATCTTATGCCTTCCGACATTTCACAGACAAAACCTTGAACATCTGTAGCCAGTCTATGTGGTCAAGATGGCAAAAGCGATGAATCGGGAACAACACAAAAGCTAGGAGAGGCCACAATGCTTGACCTTCCAATCTGAAGCACAGCCATTGATGACAACTCTTTCCCCATCCTGACGGTGTTCCCATCTATTCCACATTTGATCAATTTGCTAATCAAAGCATTATGGGAGACCAAATCAAATGCCTCCCTGAAATTTGGGTAAATGACATCCACAGCATTCCCACCATCTACTAAACTAATGAGTCAACCAACAAAAAAGCTATAAGATCAGCTTGGCTGGATTCGTTCTTGACAAACCCATCCTGGTTTCTACTGATCACTTGATTGTCATCAAGATCCTTGTAGACAGACTTCTGTATAATCTTGAGTTCAGGGTGACTGGTTTGTAATTTCCTAGATCTTCCTTTTTTAGAGACAATCTTTGCCCATTCCCAGTCCTTTCGCAACTCACTAGTTCTCCAAGATTGCGCAGAAAGGAGTACATCAGCAAGTTCCTTCAGTATTTTGGGATGCAATTTATCCTCCCTTGCAGATTAAACTTGTTTAGCTTAGCTAGTTGGTTCCCTG
>NC_056529.1:25552215-25555508 GCF_019175285.1 Sceloporus undulatus
CCCTGTGAACTAACGATCAGTCCTTTGATTTTGCAATCAAAGATTAGAGCGAAAAAGGGGACTCTTGATGTAAGCTTATGGATGTGAAAAAAGGTCCTTTTGGGGGTGAAAGCAAAAGGAAAAAGAATATGGGGATCGATCAGTTCTAAATTTTTCAATTGGGGATTACTGTAGAATCGTGCTCGGAGTAGTGTTGATGCTTTAGGCCCCCTTTGCTCCAGGGCGCTGGTGGAAATAAATAAACAAGGAAGAGAGCATGAATGTGGCAGAAGACTTCTGGAAGGCTACATAATAAAATGTGAACAGAGGGACAAACATGTGGTATAGCGAGATAGAAAGAGTGGAGATTGAGAGAGCGGCTACAGGAGGAGATAACTGGTTTTGTTCCAGGGACAAATCCTTTGAGATCCTTTTTCGGCCGCAGAGACAAAAAGGCGACTTGAGAGGGGCAGAGTAAGTGAGGGGAGCCCTTTTATTTATGACGGCACCATATCTGGGTGCGCCAATGGGCAGGGGAGAAAATGGTCCAGAGCCCATGCCCAAGCGTCATCTGCTGAGCGAGCAGCACTGCGCAGGCGCAGTGAAACCCATTTGTATGTATTCGCAGATGACCACTCGAAGAAATACCGTTACAGGTAAGCAACCTGTCCTTATGTCTCTTCTGTCCTCTAACCATCTCACAAAATGGTATACATGGCCGTTCTCTCACCTTCCACTGTATTCTCACAGCAGCCCTGCAAGGCAGGTCAGCCTGAGAAATATGGGGTGCATCTACACTATAATAACAGAGAAGGCTAAATGTCTCACCAAACTACAAATCCCAGGATCCCAGAGCATTGAGCCATGACAACTAAAGCAGTGTCAACCTGGATTATTTCTGCAGTGCGCATGCAGCCAAAGTGGTGTCAAAACTGCATTATTTCTACAGTGCAGATGCTCTGTTTATCTCCCAAAGCCAAAGCACAAGATCTGGCTCACCTTCATAGCAGTCGCGGACGGAATCAAAATAAACGTAGTACTGGTGGCTTCCAATCAGCAAAAGGCTGAGCCAAGAGTCAAAGGCATAGATGGGGACGATGAAGAGGATGCGGATGATGTACCGCTGCTCATTGGGGACGGTGTAGTTTTTCAGGTGCAAGAATATCTGGCGAGAGCAGGTGGAGAAAAGGAGATGAAAACACATGAGAAAAACAGAAACAAGCCAGCAAAGGTCAGGCTTTTATTGTAATGAATGATGATATGCTAGAAAACACATCATCTATATGGGAACTATGAACTCAGCAGCAGGACCCCCCGGATTTGGGAAAGGCATTTTACTTTGCAGGAAACACTGTGAGCGCATGCATCTAGACAATGGCCAACAAGGGAAACACGGAAGGACAAAGTCCACCCTGATAAGCTCTTGCCATTGGAGAGAGATCAACAGCAATGCAAATAGTCTATAGAAAAGTTCCCTTTTTCGACTCCATCTCTTCCAGATTTTGCAAAAACACAAGAGCAAAGAAGGCGTCTGTCTTGTGATACTGGGATTCAGCTAAAAATAAACCTGTCCCTCTGTAAATAATTCCTGTTTAGGTTGTATAGCAGGCTTCCCCAGTGACCTTCCAGACGTGTACAAGTCCCACTGGCCATGCTGTCTGAGCATGATGGGACTTGTCATCAACATACTGGCTTGGATGAGTCTGGCTTAGTCTCCCCCCACTGCCCCAAACTGCAATGGAGACCAGGGTTTGATTCCCTGCTCGGCCATGAAAGCGACTTGGGCAAGTCACACATTAAGTGTGAGGCATTAAGTACCAACCACAATTGTTTGGAAATTAAGGCCGAGGTCTTTATGATAGGCATTGTTCCCATATCAAGATAAAGTGAGAGAATTCTTCCTTATGGGAAAAGAACATTTAACCTAGCCAGGAGCCTAGCAGAGCCGAGGGTGAGCCCTGGCACCACCATGTCTGCGAGAGAAGGAAGATGCTAACTGTATCAGCTACATTGGCTGGAGTTGTTGTGTGTAGCAGCCCTCCACAATCTGGAGGGCCATACAATTCCTAACCTGCAAGCCAGAATACTCAAACTTATTTAAGTAATGGTCATTTCCCCCCCAGCTCCATGAGACATTGTCTCCCCATTCTTCCTCACCACTTACCTGGTGGAAGGTGATAAAGAGCGCAGCCCAGACAAAGAGACCCGAGATAACTCTGGCTGTCGACGTGGTCAAAAAAAGGTGCTGGTTATCCTGAGAGGCATTCTGTTCGGTCCGGATTTGGGAGCCGTCACTCACAGTTAAGTGTCCAGTGTTCACCAACAGCGGAAGGACACCTAACCCCAAGGTGGTACTAGGAGCCATGCTGGTGATCGCTGTCTCTCCCACGGGAGGAGAGGACTGGTTGACGTAGTTCGTATCGTTCATCTGCAGAGGAGCAAAGGGGAATATCTCAGCAAGAGGGGAGTCAAAGTACAACAAGCCGAGATAAAAGACCTGCTTAGGAAATGGTACAGGAGGCAGGCAGGAAGAATCAGGAAATACACTGATATGGTTCAATTGTTGTTTTATGCCTTCAAGCTCTTTCCGACGTATGGCGAACCTATCCTGAGGTTTTCTTGGCAAGATTTGCTCGGAGGTTTGCCACTGCCTTCTCCTGAAGCCGAGAGAGTGTGACTTGTCCAAAGTCACCTAGTGGGTTTCATGGATAAGTAAGCTGTTTTTTATTGCTTTTTTACTCTTTTACCTGTTGTTTTTGTTGTGGTTGTTGAATGCCTGCAAGACGTTTCCATTGTACAGGAACTCTATCACTCAGTTTTCTTGGCAAGTTTCTTCCGAAGAGGTTTGCCACTGCCTCCCCCTGAGGCTGAGAGAGTGTGACTTGCACAATGTCATCCAATGGATTTTATGGCTGAGCTGGGATTTGAACCCTGTTCTCCCAGTGTCCTACTCCAGCGTTCAAACCACTATACCAAGCTGGACCTTTATCATGTACCCTGATGACACCATATAAATGAATGGTGATGGTGATGATCCAGGATGATGACAACAGGGCATGGTAGGTTTTTCTCGGGCTTCTTTGTCCCATGTTTATTGCATCTTTCTCACCCCAAGGTCAGAGGATCCGATGGGGTTTTATCCTTACGAACATCTCTGCAAGGTAGTGTCCTGTGAGAGGAAGCCTAGCCCAAGGTTCACACACTCAGCTTCACACCAGAGTGTGTCACAGCCAATCCTAACAACCAAACAATACTGGTTGTATTTCTACTCTTCTGGTAAGGTGGAATGGGAAAGTCACCTTGGGCCCATGCAG
>NC_056529.1:25555608-25560098 GCF_019175285.1 Sceloporus undulatus
GTCCATATCCACCTCCTCGCAGTCTCCAGGGCTGGCTTCTCGGCTGCTGCTGCTGCTGCTTCTCCTCTCGGTCTCCGGCGGCGAGGAGGGCTTCTTCGGCGGAGCCTCGACGGGGCCCCCGAGGCTGAGGCTGCCTTTGCCTTTGCCGCTGCTCTTGCAGTCCGCCTGGCAGGAAGCAGGAGGAGGCGAAAGGGCGGGAGGGGAGGCAGGCCTGGGGGGCAAGGGGTCCCCAGTGGCCTCCGCCGCCGCCGTCGGGGCTCCTTTCTTCGAGGCCGAGGCGCCTCCGAGGCTGCTCTCCTCCGAGCGGCTCCCGGGGCTGCTTTTGGCTTGGGGCGGTGGGTCGGAGGCCGGGGGGGGGATCGGGGAGGGGGCTGGGTCGAGGGGGCTGCGGAGGGCGGCCTGGGGCACCAGGAAGCCCAAGGGCTGGGTGATGGGGTAGAGCAGGAAGTGGCCCTTGCCCAGGAGGGGGGCCCTGGCCGTCGGGGAGGAGGCGGAGGAGGAGGGGGGGCCCAGGGCCGGGGAGGAGGAGGAGGAGGGCGAGGCGGAGCGGAACTCCAGCGGGGGCCCCGCTTTCCGTCGCGGGGGGGAGTCCGAAAGCAGGCTCTCCACGCTGAAGGGGCTGGGCTTGGGCCCCGCCGTCGAGGAGGGAGGAAGGGGAAGCGGAAGCGGATGAGGAAGAGGAAGAGGGCCGCCTTCCGGGAGGAGGAGGGGCCCGGAGTCCTTCTGGAGGGGCCCTCGGTGCCCCCCGCTGCAGCCCCGGTAGAAAGCCGAAGGCGCCGTCGGGTCCAAAGGGAGGGAAGCCGAGGAGGAGGAGGAGGAAGGGCCCGAGGAAGGCGTCCGGAGCTTGGGGGCCTCGAGGCCCGGGGGCTCCGGGGAGAGGCCTCCCCCTCCGACGCCCCCGCATCCCCCGCCGCCCCCGGAGTCGGAGTCGGAGCTCTGGGTGCTGCTGTGGGCCGAGAGGGCGCCCGGGGAGTGGAGGCCCCGCTGCTGGCTCTTGAGCAGCTTCTTCTCGTGCTTGCGCTTCTTCTTCTCCAGCTTCTCCAGCTCCTTGCGCGCGATCTCCTCCGGGTCCATCGGCTCCCCGCTGCAGGTGGTCGGGTGGGAGTTGTGGGCAGGGCGGCCCGGGCCCTTCTTGGTGTTCTCCTTCTTCCGCCACTTGGCCCGACGGTTCTGGAACCAGACCTGGAAGGAGAAGGAGGGGAAGAGAGAAAGGAAGAAGAGAGGGAAGTGGCAGGGAGAGAGGAAGGAAGGGAGGAAGAAACAGGAAGCGGAAGCAGGGAAGAAAAGAAGATGGGGACGGAAGGAGACAGAAGGAAGGAAGAAGAAAAGGAAGGAAGAAAAGTAGAAAGGGAAGGAGGGAGGGCGGGAAGAAGGAAGGAAGGAAGAAAAGCAGGAAAAAAAGTACAGAAAAGGGAGGGAGGGAAGAAGGAAAAGGAAGGAAGGAAAATAGAAATGAATGATGAAAAGCAGGAAGAAAGTACAAAAAGAAGGGAGCGAAGGAAGGAGGAAGCAAAGTAGAGAGGGAGGAAGGAAAGAAGGAAGAGGGAAGGAAGGAAGAGAAGCGATTAAGAGGCGCCAGTGCGCGCTCCCGCCCCCTGCGCGCGACCCCCTCCCTCCGAACTCCGCGGGGTCCCCGGCAATTCCTCCTCCCCCCCAAACCCCTTCTTCCGGGCCTCTTTGCCTTGGAAGCCGAAGGAGGGAGCAGTCCCCGGGGGAGCCCTGCTGCTGCCTGCTGCCTGGACGGGGCGGACCCAGGCAGGCGCCTTCCTCTTCTCAAGCGGCCTGAAAGCGAGAGGAAGGCTGGCTCCTTTGAGCCGGAGAGGAAGAGGGAAGGAGGGAGGGAAGGGAAGGAGGAGGGGAAGGGGAAGGAAAGAAAGAAAGAAAGAAAGAAAGAAAGAAAGAAAGAAAAGGGAAAGGAAGGGAAGAGAAGGAAGGAAGGAAGGAATGAAGGAAGGAAGGGGGAAGGGAGGGGAGGGAAAGAAGAGAAGGAGAGAAGGAAGGAAGGCAGGAAGGGGGAGGGGAAGGGGAGGGGAGGAAGAGAAGGAGAGAAGGAAGGAAGGCAGGCAGGAAGGTGTGAGGACTATAGCAGCACTTGTAAGACTACCTCGCCTTTATTTCAGCAGGAGCTTCCGTGGCTATAACTCCACTTCTTCCGATGCAAAGGACTCCCTGAGCCCTAGGCTAACATTTCGGGGGCGAGGGGGGGAACCCACTTCTGGGGACCCCTTCCCTAAGAAACGCCTAGGAAGCGCTGCCTAGGACGGCCAAGAGGCACGTGCGAACCGCCAATACGCGTGAATCTCCCGTGTCCTCCGCGGACGATGGACGAACCCACTGCAATTTCGGATTAAAAAGGAAAGCGGATGGGCAAGGGGAGGGGGAGAAGAAGCTTCCAATCCGTTACACGTCTTTTCCGATCCACACAAAACACACACACACAATACACGCATCTCGCAGCCTATTTTCGGGAAGGCTTTTTCTCAGCCTTGGAAACACTCCGAAAGTGAGCAAAGGGATGGAGGATCCGCAAGAAGACCCCGGATGACAACGTCCCCGACGTCTGAAGGCTCCCCTGCGAACACGCAACCTTGCCAAATACTCACAAACACACACTAAGACCCCTCTCTTTTGGGGGGCAATCTGTCCTTCTTTCCAAACACTGTCGGGTGAGAAAAACACACACACACACACACACTATATATATATATAGTATACCCCAAACCTTCGAAATAGTACACACACACACAACTTTTCCCTCTGCCTTCCTCCAAACTTGGAAAACCGCCTCAAAATGCACTGCGCTGTGTATAAAAAGCAAGCGCTAAGAAGACGAGGCCTCTTTCAATTAACTTTTTAAGGACACACACAACAGATATGGAAACACACAACCGCTTTCTCCTTGGCAAGGGTCACGGTTTGCCTCTTTCTGGCTCCTGTTCCCTTCCACCCCGCTCCCCAAAAACGGTCTAAATCTGCATGACAGGTGAGGCTTCAATGCCATCCCTCCGTATTGCATCTGGAGAAGTGGGTCTGTAGCCACGAAAGCTCAGGCGAAAATCAAAACCAGGCAAGTCTGAAAGGTGCTGCCACATTCCTTTGATTTCTCCTTCCTTCCTTCCTTCCTTCCTTCTTTTTATCCCGCAAAGAGACTAACGAGGGAGACTTTTTGGAGACCTTTTCCCTCTCCTTTCTTCCAAGCTTTAAAAGAGTAACTGCCACGTAAAGGAAAAGCAGAGGGAAAATATGGGGCATCGTCATCTTCAAGATAGATAGATAGATAGATAGATAGACACACATATACACATAAATATAAACACTCAATCCCATACATACATATACATGCATAAATATATATTTATACACACACACACACATATACACGCGTATATCTACACACAATCCATACATGTGCATACATTAATATATATATATATATATATACACACATACATACACATACACACATACATACACACATATATACATATATACACATGAATACATAAATATATATATATACACATATACGCATATAGATACATACATGCATACATGTACATACATTTATATGTGTACATATACATACTTAAACATACATACATATATACACACATATATATATACATAAACACATACATATACATGCATAAATATATCTATAAATATATGCATATACACACAATACATAAATGTGCACACATAATTCCACACACATACATACACACATTTATGTATAAATATACATGCACACATATACATACTTAAACACACACACACACATATATACATACTTACAGATATACACAGATACATACATGCACATGCATAAATATATATACATATATACACACATACACACATGTGCACACATAATTACACATACATAGACATATATATATATATATGCGTACATATACATACATAAACATATATATACAGTATATATATACACATATATACATATGTGTGTGTGTGTGTGTGTGTGTATACACACACATGCATACATATATACACATAATGATACACACACACACACACAACCAATGCCTTGCTCTGCTGGTATCTGTGGCATCCCCCTTGGATTCCCTTCCCCAGCCCCCCTCTTTCTTTCTTTCGTTCGGTCTGTCTGTCTGTCTTTCTTTCGGTGACTGTCTTTTGGCCTCCGAGAAGGAGCCCATTCTGGCCTCAGGGAAGAAATGGGGAGGGGGTCTTTGGCTCCATTGAGGAAAAGGAGGCTAAGGGGGAGGCAAGGCATTTGGGGGAAGAAGACGCCTCTCTCTCTCTCTCTCTCCTTAGAAGACAATGGCAAAAGGGGATGAGCCCCACCAGCCTCGGACCTGGGGCTGAAAGGCAGGCCCAGAACAAGCAGCAGCAGCCTCAGCCTCAGCCTCAGCCTCCAAATCTGCCAACAATTATTTGCCTAAAGTCATCTTTATCCAATTATTATTATTATTATTATTATTATTATTATTATTATTATTATTATTATT
>NC_056529.1:25560108-25563463 GCF_019175285.1 Sceloporus undulatus
GTAGCAGAGTAGTTATGGGAGCCCCTCTTTTCCCCCATGGAGAAAAAAAATACTAAGCATCCAGAGGGTGGTGGAGATGATATTATTATTATTATTATTGATGATGATGATGATGTCGCCACAATTCCCAGCGTTTCCTGGATGCTGGGTATTTATTTTCTCTATGGGGGGGGGGGGGGTTAAAAAAGGCACTCCCTAAATTCTCTGCCACTTCTGTTGGCCATAATTGTAATTTTTCCAAGCTGGGAGGAAAAGAAAGGAAAGGAAAGGAAAAGAAAAAGAAAGAAAGAAGGGAGAAAACTCTTCCTCTAACTTCCTTCATTCTCTTCCTCTTCCTTCCTTCCTCCCCTTCCCTTCCTTTTCCTTCCCTTCCATCCTTCCTTTCTTCCTGCCTTGCATTCCCCTCCTCCCTTCCCTCTCCTCCCTTACTTCCTTTTCCTTCCCTTCCCCTTCCTTCCTTCCTTGCCTTCCTTTTCCTTCCCTACCTCTTCCTTCCTTCCCTTCCGTCCTTCCTTCTTTTTCCTTTCCTTCCTCTTCCTCCCTTCCTTGGGTGGAAATGGTGCTAGGAGAGGGGTAATATCTGCCCACACAGACACGCTCCAACACAACACAACGCAACCACACACAGACCCCTGGGACTCCAAGTCCCATCTTCCACCTAAAAGTAATTCCGAAGGCAAAGTCGGACCTATTTCAGGGAACGGAAACGCGTCGGGAAGCAAACGCGTTGCGCTCGGAAATCGTTCCTTCGGGGGGGGGGGCTGCTTTTTAAAGGGAGGTGAGCAATAGAAGCCAAGAGACAAAATAATCAACCCAGAGAAATTTTAATACATATATATATATATTAAATATATAGCCCTCTTTTCTCTTCTGGGGAAGAAATGAATGGGAAACGATGTGAAATTGTGGTCCGGATTGCCTCCACTTCGCAATTCACACACTTTTCGGGGGAGATAAAAATTTGGGGGAACTGTCCCCTCTTCGTTAAAAAAATTGGTCCTTTTTGACAACGCAAAGGGAAGAGAGGCTGCATCCGCACAGCAGAAATAACCCGGTTTGACGCCGCTTTGGCTCCAGGGAACCCTGGGATTTGTAGTTTGCTGCGGATCCTGAGCGCTCTGAAAGAAATGTCTCCTGAAACTACATTTCAGAGCATTGAGCCCTGGAGCAGTTAAAGCGGGGTCAAACCGGATTATTTCTGCAGAGTAGATGCGGTCATAACCTACTGTTTGAAACCGCTTTAACTGCCTTGGCTCAATGCTAGGGGATTCTGGGAAGTGAGACATTGAGCCTTCTGGGTCGGAGACCTCTGGGGCCACAATAAACCACAGGAAACCCCCAGGATTCCCAGTAATAATAATAATGAGATCGAGGCGGCTTACAATATTAAAACATTAAAACGCAATGCCTCCTAAACCCACTCAATTTAGCACTAAAGCAGACTCAAACCGGATTATTTCTGCAGTGTGACCCCGGCCAAAAGGGGTCTGGGCTGGGTTTGGAGTCAGGTTTCTTTTCGTCTAAGAGGATAGGGATGAGAGAGATAAGGCGGGGGAATAAAAGGATCCCTTTTTGTGCCTGGATCCAATGCGATCCGGATTACCTGCACTCTGGATTCGACCAGGTCCAGCCTCAGGGCCAGGGCTTCCCGCATGAAAACGTCCGGATAATGGCTTTCGTTGAAGGCTTTCTCCAACTCTTCCAGCTGCCAACCGGTGAAGTTGGTCCGCGTCCGCCGCCTTTTGCACCCGGGGCTCTCCTTGTCGGGGTCTATAGCATCTTTCGGGGGGTGGGAAGGGGGGCAGAAAGAGGAGAGAATGGGAGCAGGAACCCCCAGACCCAAATCCACACCAGTTAAGCATCCCTGGCTTTCCCAAATAGGTCCCCCCCATCCGACTCCAATTGGGTTTCTTCCGAAAAGGAAAGAATTGAACCCCCAAATCCAGATCCAGACCAGTTGGGGAGCCCTGCTTTTCCCAAATAGAACCCCCATCCAACTCCAAATGGGATTCCCACCCCAAAAATAAAAGAATTGAAACCCCAAATCCAAATCCAGACCAGAGGGATGTTCCTGCATTTTCCAAATAGCCCCACAATCCAATTCCAGTTCACCCCAAAAAGGAAAGAATCCCTACCTTTTCCAAATAGGTCCCCCATCTAATTCCAAGTCGGTCCTCCCTCCCCCCCAAAAGGAAAGAATTGAACCTCCAAAATCCAAATCCAGACTAGTTGGGTTTCCCTGCCTTTTCCAAATAGGTCCCTCAATCCGATTCTAATTGGGTTCCCCCCAAAAAAAGAAAACAATTGAACCCCCAAATCCAAATCCAGAGCAGCTTTCCAAAACACTTTAATTTTGGGAAGCAATCCCACCAATTTCGGGAGAAAACGGTTCCGACTCAAACGCCGCCCGTTCGTTTCAAGAGAGTCGGACGTTGCCGTTAAAACACATTTAAACAAACGTCACACTGTCTCTCTCTCTCTCTCTCTCTAACGCCTCAGGGGCATTATTTATCCCCCCAGAAGTAGATTATATTATACAGTACTATATTACATTACATTACATTATATTATCCATCTAGGAAGGTTTAATAAGCGATGGCTCCGTCAAAGCTTCCTCTCCATCTCTTGCTTCCTTTGCTTTTTCGCACCTGGAGGGGACTTTGGGGACTTTGGGGGGGATTTATACATTTAAGAAAGGGACTTTCCTCCCCATCGAAAGCCTTCTAAAGTTCTGGTTTGGGAATAAAGGTGCTAAGGTTTCGGAATAAAGGATTTGGGGTCTATTGAAAGACATAGGGAAAAAAGGACCGTCGGAACGCTTTGGGGCAAATCGTGGCCCTTCTTTGCAAAAAGGGGTCTTTTTGACCCACAGAAGACCCCCTTTTTCTCGTTCTTTCCCTCCATCTTCTCTTTGGTCGCCTTCAGGACCCCCAAATGGCGAATTTTACCCACCCCCCCAGTCAAAATTTGGAGGTATCCAATAGGCAGGCGAATACTTTGAGGTAGGGAAAATAATAAAGGCATTTTCTCCCTAATCTGTATTAGAATAATAATTAAAAAATCAATCCAGAAACGGTGCTTCTCTGCATCTTTCCAGCTCCGGGTCGTTTCTCCTCTCCAAGAAGAAGAAGAAGAAAGGGAACGATCCTCCTTCCATCCAAATATTTAATTCCATATAGATATATATATATATATATATGCAATCCGTAATATCCAGTTTCTATTTTTCCCCCTCCCTATTCTTATTTGTTAATTTATTTCCCCCCCTAAAAAGTGAGGAAGGCCCAAATCCATCCTCGAACCGGCCCTGGAAAGTAACTTTTCTCCCCATTAATAAATACTCCCAGCTTTCCAA
>NC_056529.1:25563488-25568558 GCF_019175285.1 Sceloporus undulatus
AATTACGCAAAAATGGTGTTAGGTGTAGGAGGGTTTTCCCTCTTTTATTCCAATAGCCCCCCCATTTTGTGTCCCCCCCAAATACAACCCCCCCGCCCCCATAAGCAAAACAGAAAGGGGAAAGCAAAGCTGGATCTCCCTTTGATTTGGATGGGAGGATTGTCCCTCCCCTTCCTTCCACCCTCCCATTTTTCTATCCCTCTTTTTTCCATGACACCCCCCCATGTTTTGTCCAACCCCTTAAATAATCCTTCCAAGGCCCCCCCCCATATAAATAAAAAGCAAGGGAAGCAGGCCTTGCTCTTTCCTTTTAAAGTGGGATTTGGCTGATTTGGGGGGGAGGGTCCCCTCCCTTCGACCAACCACCCCTCCATTTTTGTTCCTCCATCCCTCCTTTTTCCCCATAGGACCCCCCCTTTTTGTACACTCCGCCAACTCCCCCCCATACCACAAAAACTATAGAAGGGGAAGGCAGGCTTTTTCTCTCTCTGGATTTGGATTTGGGTGATTGGGGGGAGTTCCCCTGAGCCTCCTCCCCACCCCTCAATTTTCTCCATCCCTCTTTTTTTTCCATTACCGCCCATTTTTCCACTCCCTAAATACAACCCCCTCCCACGCCCCCATGACCAAAAATAGGCGAAAGGCAGGCATTTCTCTTCCTTGGGGATGGATCAGAATTGGGGCTTTTTGCCTCCCCTATCCACCCGCTCTATTGTGGTCATTCCATCCCTCTTTCCACCCCCCCCCCAGTAGATCCCCCCTTTTTTTATGTCCCCACCCCCATAACAAAACTGGAAAAAGGGGGAGGCAAGGGCCTTTAAGGTTTTTTGGATTTGGGCTGGATTTTTTGGGGGGGGGTGATCTATATATATATAGAGAGAGAGGTCCCCTGCAACCCCTCAATTGTCTCAGCCCTCTCGACTTTTTTTCATAACCCCTTTGTTTGGGGTCCGATAACCAAAGAACAAGAAAAGGGGGGGGGAGGTCAGGCTGAATTCTGTGCCTGTTGGGCGGGGTTGGGGTGTGTTTTGTTTCCCTCGCCCCCTTCCTCTCTCTGTCCCCTCTGTCTCTGTCACACTCTTTCCTTCCTTCCCTCCCTCATTCTCTCTCTCTCTCCTCCTTGGAGAATTGGAAATGAGAATGGGAGATGGGGAATCAGAGGTGCTAAATTAGCTGCCTGAGCGCGCTTATTGCCGAATCCACATTTCTTCTCTCCTTTCTCCTACTCCCCCCTCCTCCTTCCCTTCTGTCTTCTATTCAGAGAGAGAGAGGAGAGGAGGGGGGTCTGGTTCTCTCTCTCTTCTCTCTCTCTTCTCCTTCCCTCGCTCTCGTCTCTTAATATTCCAGGCATGCGGACGTCCTCGATAGCAGTTATCAAAGGGAAAATGAATGTATGATGATCAGTTAAAATTGAAAATCAGCGCCTGATGACAAGCCCGACATGACACCACCGTAATTAGAAAAGAAAAATGATCGCGTCCGATGGCATAATAGAGCAAAACAAGTTCACGCGCCCATGAATGATCCGCGTCCAATTTTGAAAAATTTCCCTCCGGGTAGAATTGAAGCATAAAGCAATGATTCATGGCGGAAAGGCGGCTCCTGAGGCCCGGATTAGGCGCCTCGCATCCCTCTCCTTCGCTCTCTCTCTCTCTTTTATGCCTAGAGATCGATGGCAGTTTGTCGAAAATCCACACACAACCACAACAACCACACAAATCGCACGACTGGCTGGGGAGGCTGGAGGCTTGAATGGGGAGGGGTTTAGAAGGATTTTTTAATAGGGTTTTAGTTGGGAGCAAGCTCCAACCGGGTTTTAAAGCCATCGTGGTTTCACCTCGCTCCTCGCAAAAACCCATGAACTATCTGCAATTCCTTTCCTGTTCCTCTTCCTTCCTTCCTTCCTGTCCTCCTTCCTCTTTGCCTTTTCCTCCGTCCCAATTTCTTTTCCCTCTCCTCCCTCCCTCCAATCTTGCTTTCTCAAATGAACGGCTGCAAACGCAAAGAGCACGATTGTGGTCACTTTCCCGTCCTATATTCTTCCTTTCCTTCCCTTTCTTCCTTCCTTCCTTCCTTCCTTCATCTTTTTTTCATCATTCCCCTACTTTCTTTCCTCCCCAATTTCTATTCCCTCCAATTTCTTTTCTTTCTCAACGAACGGCATGCAAACCGCAGACCACTTTGTCCGCTTTTTTTCCAGACAACCAATTTTTAAAAGCATAACAGTTTGCAGTTTTAGTGTTATAATGTTTTCATCTCTCTTTGTCTCTTTCCGTTCTTATTCCTTCCCCATCCCGTGCTCTCCTTTCCTCAAACGAAATTGACATTTTTTAAAACACACATTTTCGACCCCGGTTCAAGAGACAAAAGGAGCTTTCCAAGTCCAGATTTTGGACACAAACAGAAAAAGAGGGGCCTCCCCAAATTAGAAGACTAAAGGGTGCACCGCAATGCAGAGATAACCCGCTTTGTTACCAAAGCGTGGGACTGCCCTGGATCCTAGCAATGGTCCTTTTGGAACGTTTTGGTTTTGGATTCCATTCGATGGCTCTAGTGATCTATAGTTGGCTATCAGGGCGCTCAAGAGAGGACTACAGATCCCAGCATCCGCGCTGGAGCCATGGGAGTCCAGTGATATCGACCGGGTTATTTATCCCCAGTGCAGACGCAAGTAATTATTCCACATAACGACAGTTGTCAGAATCCCATAGCAATTGGCAGCCCAGAAGGGGGTGTCAAAGTGGGTTATTTCTGCAGTGTAGATGCAATTCTGATGAGGCTGGATCGAGTAAACCACATCGGAGCAAGGGCGTTTACTCGTATGGTTTGACACAGGTTTCGGATGGCATCATTGAAATCAATAATTTTCCATTTCCAGTGTTATCGCCTTGGATATCCTTTTCTCAATCCAAGGGGTTTAGTGGACTTCAGCACAGAGGGTCTCTATGGGTCATCTAACGGGGAAACTGGGAGAACTGTCTACTCGACTGGGGGCGCAAGTCGTTTTTTGTTTTGGGACTTCAGACCCTAGAAGCAACAACCAACTTGGCCAACAGTCAGGAATGAATGGGGTCGAGTCCCCAAATCTAAGCACTGATTCCCAAACTTTGGTCTTCCAAGTGATGTTTTGGACTTCAGGCTCCCAGAAGCCCCTGCCAACTTGGCCAAACAGTCATAATTGGGACCTAAGTCCCAAAGCATGATTCCCCGGCTTTGGTCTTCCAGTGTTTTGGACTCCAGACCCCCCAAAGCCCCGTTGGCCCAACAGCCCAGAAATGTGGGAACCGGCAGTCCCAAGATCTAAGCAAGGATTATTCCCAGCCAAACTTGGCCCAAGCCGCTATTACTTCTGGACTGTAGTCCCAAACAAGCAGGCAAAAGTTTGGGAAGCCCTAGAAAAACCAAGCTTAGAACCAAGTGACCCAAAACAGCATCCTCCAAGCAAGTGGTATGAAGTTCCTACCCAACGTAATCAACCCGCCCTTTGTTGTTTTGTTATTATTATTGTTGGTGTTTGTTGTTATACCCTTCAAGTCGTTTTCTGGAGAAACCCCTATTTATGGGATTTTCCTTGACAAGGGAACTTCAGATTTTGCGCAAAAACTGGCCGCAAAAGGGACATGGCCCATTTCTGAGGCAAAGAAGAAAAGCGGCTCTTCTCTCGTTTTTGCATCCTTACCTTTGCTACGTTCCTCCTTCCTGGCTTGCTTTTGAATCATAATTTTCCCCTGCTTAACCCAATATTATGGCCCCCCCCTCGTCCGCCATGAAGCTATGTCAATATTATTAAAGGTGAGTCGGGCTCAGAAATTCAGTTGCTGCCTCTTGGATGTAGGTAGTTGAGAGAAGGCAATGATCGACAGAGAGAAGAAAAAAAGGAGGGTGGGAAGGAAAGGAAGGGGTGGGCAAATCGCTTTCTCCTAGTCCTTGCCTGATTGCTTTATCAATTTCTTTGCAATAAAGTCCCCGATGCCAGGAGGGATCAGATCTTTAACGAGGCCTGGGAAGCCAGCGATCCCAGCCTCCTCCGGAATTAATGGGCTTTTAATAATTGCAATCATTTCTGGGGAATTGGGGTGTGGGGTGGAGTAGGGTAGCATTTGTTTGTAAGAAAAAAAAAATGGGTGTTTATTTATTATTATTAATTATTATTAATTTTATTATTTTGGCAAATTTCAGGGAGATGTCGGATATGGAGATAAATAGGTAAAATTATTATTATTATTATTATTATTATTATTATTATTTTAACAAATTTCAAAGGAAAGAGAATGTCAGCGTTGGCGTTGGGGGGAGATTGGAGATAAATAGGTATAGGTATAAATAATAATAATAATAATAATAATAATAATAATAATAATAATAATAATAATTTTGCGTCCCGATGCAAAAGCGAAAGGGATTTATTTTATTTTAATTTAATTTAATTTTAATTTTATTTCATTTTATTAAGTGCCCTGCAAATTTCAAGGGAGTATGGGTCTGATATTGGGGGACACTGCACATAAATATGTGTGTGTGTGTGTGTGTGTATATATATATAATTTTAATACAGTATTTTTGAGGGGAAGAAAGGTAGGTAAGGATGCAAAAGTGAAAGGTATCTATTTTATTTTATTTTTATTTTTATTTTTATTTAGCGCCCTGCAAATTTCAAGGGAAGGTGGGTCTGGCATTGGGGGAGATTGCAGATAAATAGTTATTATTATTGTTGTTGTTGTTGTTGCAGATTTTGGGGGGGTGGAGAAAGGTAGGTGCGGATGCAAAAGCGAAAGGGATATATATATATATATATTCTATGCTATTCTATTTTAATGTCATTTATCCTATTTTGCGCCCTGCACGTTTCAAGGGAATCTGGGTCTAGCGTTGAGTTGAGAATGCAGATAAATAGGTATTATTATTATTATTATTATTATTATTATTATTATTATTATTATTATTATTATTATTATTATTATGAGAGCGCAGGAACCAAATAAAATAAGATATCTTTTTTTTGGAGGGGAGAGATAGAAAGGTACAAAAGGACGCAAAAGCGAAACGGATCTATTCTGTTATATTCTCTTT
>NC_056529.1:25568658-25571782 GCF_019175285.1 Sceloporus undulatus
ATTATTATTATTATTATTATTATTATTATTATTATTATTATGAGAGCGCAGGAACCAAATAAAATAAGATATCTTTTTTTTGGAGGGGAGAGATAGAAAGGTGCAAAAGGACGCAAAAGCGAAACGGATCTATTCTGTTATATTCTCTTTTATTTAGCGCCCAGCAAATTTCAAGGGAGTCTGGGGTCTGGCATTGGGTTGAGATTGCGGATAAATAGGTATATTATTATTATTATTATTATTATTATTATTAACATTTATTTATAGAGCACTTTAAAGTTCGCGCAGCCCTTTACATAGGGAAAAGAAAGGAAGGAAGGAAGGAAGATGCAAATGCAAAAGGGATATATTTTACGTCGTGTACTTTTACTTTATTTTAATTTGCGCTTTGCAAAATTTCAAGGTATTTGGGGGAGATTGGAGATAAATAGGGGTGTGTGTGTGTGTGTGTGTGTGTGTGTTTGTGTGTGTGTATATAGGGGAGGGAAGAAAGTTGTGTGACGATGCAAAAGCGAAAAGGATTTGTCCTATTCTATTTTAAATTTTTATTTTAATGTATTTTGCACCCTGCAAATTCCAAAAAAAGTATGGTCTAGCATGAAAGGCTGGAATTAAATAGATACTCTCTCTCTCTCTCTCTCTCTCTATATATATATATATATATATATATATATATAGAAAAGCTGTGCGCGGTTGCAAAAGCGAAAGGGATCGATCCTCTTCTCTTCTCTTTTAATTCACTTTTTATTTTGCGCCCCGCGAATTTCAAAGGAGTGCAGGCCTAGCATTGAGGGGGTGGGAGACTGGAGATAAATAGATATAGATTATATAGATATAGATACACTATATATATGAGGGGGGAAGGTGCGTGCGGCTGCAAAGGCGAAAAGGATCTGTCCTCTTCTCCTTTAATTCAACTTATTTTAATTTGCGCCTTGCGAATTTCAAAGGAGTGTGGGTATATATATATATATATATATATATATATATGAGGAGGGGAGGAAAAGGTTTGTGCGGCTGCAAAGCCGAAAGGGATCTCTTCTATTCGTATTTCTTTCCCTCCTTCCTCCTGCTGCTCCCTTCCTTTCTTTCCCTTTCTTTTCCAGGTTGGTTCTTGTGCTCCTATCTCTCTTTCGGTGCAGCTGCCTGGCCGCCCACAAAGGGTCCCCAAAGACCCCTTTCCCCATTAGGCCCAACGCGTTCGCCTTTTGCAACACACACACACACACAAAGGGAGGGAAAGAAAAGGGGGAGCGCGAAAGGAGGGGCGGAGGAGGAGAGGTCGCGTTTTGCGGCGGCTGTCCTATTACGGGCGACACATGATCAATAGGCTGATAAGGCGGCAACATCAATATAAGCGACAGAACAATGAGAGATATCATTGGACATCTATCTTAATATAGCTGGCGACAAGAGGGCTGACAAAAGAGGAGGAGGAGGGCGAGGATGGAGGGAGGGGGAAAGGCAGGGAGAAGGAGGTGTATTTGGAAAGGGAATGTCTCATGAAAATGCCTCCCCACGTCTCCTCCTCTCCTCCTCCTCCTCCTCCTTCTTTTCCCAGCTGCTGCTCAGGCTATTATTTTCCCATTTCAATTTGACACCCAGCCTTTCATGCTAATTCTATTATTGCAGGAAGTTTATGTGATTTCATATCGCTCCAAAATCGGTAATGGAGAAGAGCCCTTTGGGCGACCGAGGAGGAGGAGGACTGCAGCCCCGGACCTCCGACGCCCGACGAAGCCCAGGGAAATAATTACTTTCATATCAAAACGCGCCAGGAGTTGATGCCTCGCAAAACACACACACCACACACCCCTCTTTATCTCCAATCTCCCCCAATACCTTGAAATTTTGCAAAGCCGCAAATAAAATAAAGTAAAAGTACACGACCGTAAAATAATCCCTTTTGCATTTGCATCGTCCTTCCCTTCCTTCCCCCTAAAAGGGCGCGACACTTTAAAGTGCTCTAATAAATGTAATAATAAATAATACATAAAAAAAAAAAAAATATACCATTTATCCGCAATCTCAACCCAATGCCAGACCCCAGAACCCTGAAACTTTGGATGGGCGCTAAAAAAGAGATATAACAGATAGAGACTCGTTTGCGTCCCTTTTGCACCTTCTACTCTCTCCCTCCAAAAAAAAGATATCTTATTTTATTTGGTCCCTCGCGCTTCATCAATAATAATAATAAAAATCAATAATAATAAAATAAAAACACATTTATCATGCACTCAACTCAACGTCAGACCCAGATTCCCTTGGAAACGGCAGGGCGCAAAAGGAAAATGACATTAAAATAGAAGAGCATAGAAATAAGATATATATAAAATATTCTATAAAATCCCGCTGCCACCGCACCACCTTTCGCCACCCCCCCAAAATCGCACAACAACCACAACAACAACCACTAATAAATATTTATCTGCAATCTTCCCCAATGCCCGACCCACCTTCCCTTGAAATTGCAGGGCGCTAAATAAAATAAAATAAAAATAAATAAAATAGATACCTTTCACTTTTGCTTCCTTACCTACCTTTCTTCCCTCAAAAAAATATAAAATTTTAAATATTATGTATACACACACACACACACACACACATATTTATGTGCAGTGTCCCCCAATATCAGACCCCTACTCCCTTGAAATTTGCAGGGCACTTAATAAAATGAAAAAATTTAAATTAAATTAAATTAATAAAATAAATCCCTTTCGCTTTGCATCGGGACGCAAATTATTATATTATTATTATTATTATTATTATTATTATTATTTATACCTATTTATCTCCAATCTCCCCCCAACGCCAAGCTGACATCTCCTTTGAAATTTGCTTAAAATAATAATAATAATAATAATAATAATAATAATAATTTATACCTATTTATCTCCAATCCGACATCTCCTCTGAAATTTGCCAAAATAATAAAATAATAATAATAATAATAATAATACACCCCCTTTTCTCCCCAAATGCCCCTCCTCCCCCCCCCCCCAATTCCCCAGAAATTGTTTGCCAATTATTAAAGCCATTAATCCGGCGGAGGCTGGGATGCTGCTTCCAGCCTCGTTAAAGATCTGATCCCTCCTGGTCATCGGGCCTTTATTGCAAAAAATTG
>NC_056529.1:25571807-25595410 GCF_019175285.1 Sceloporus undulatus
TTGAAAGCAATCAGAAGGACAGGAGCAGAGGATTTGCCCCCCCCCCCTTCCTTTCCTATCCCACCCTCCTTTTTCTCCTTCTCTCTTTTCTCCTTCTCCTCCTTCACTCCCTCCATCCAAGAGGCAGCAAATGAATTTCTGAGCCCGACTCCCTTTAATAATATTGACATAGCTTCATGGCGAGGGGGGGCATAATATTGGTGTTTAAGAAGGGGAAAATTAGATTCAAAGCAAGCCAGGAAGGAAGGAAAGTAGCAAAGGAAGGGATGCAAAAGAGAGAAAGAGCCTCTGTTTCTCTCTTTGGCTCAGAAATGGGAAATTGTCTCTTTTTGCGCAGTCTTTGCGCAAAATCTGAAGTTCCCTTGTCAAGAAAACCCCATAAATAGGGTCTCCAGAAACGACTTGAAGGCATACAACAACAACAACAATAATAATAACAACAACAAAGGCTGGTTGCATTAAGTTGGGTAGGAACTTTATAAAACTTGCTGGAGGATGATGTTTTGGGTCAATGGTTCCTAAGCTTGGTTCTTCTAGGGCTTCCCAAACTTTGCTGCTTGTTTGGGACTACAGCTCCCAGAATTCCTAGCTGTTGGGCCAAGTTGGCTGGGAATAATCTGCTTTAGATCTTTGGGACTTCAGGTCCCATCATTTATGGCTGTTGGACCAAAGGGGCTTCTGGGGTCTGGAGTCCAAAACACCTGGAAGACCAAAGCCTGGTAATCATTGCTTTGGGACTTCAGGTCCCATCATTCATGACTGTTGGCCAAGTTGGCAGGGGCTTCTGGGAGCTGAAGTCCAAAACACTTGGAAGACCAAAGTTTGGGAATCAGTGCTTTAGATTTTGGGGACTTCAGAGCCCATCATTCCTGACTGTTGGCCAAGTTGGTTGTTGCTTCTAGGGTCTGAAGTCCCAACAAATAACGACTTGAGCCCAGTTAGAGTAGACCCAGTTCTCCCAGTTAGAGTAGACCCATAGAACCCATGGCTGAAGTCCATAAACCCCATGAATTGAGAAGATCCAAGGCGATAACACTCGGAATGATTGATTTCAAATGATGCCATCCGAACCTGGGTCAACACACGAGTAAACGCCATTGCTCCGATGGGTCTACTCGATCCAGTCTCATCACAATCTGCATCTACACTGCAGAAATAACCCACTTTGACACCACTTCTGGGCTGCCAATTGCTATGGGATTCTGGAAACTGTAGTTATGTGGAATATTACTGCGTCTGCACTGAGGGATAAATAACCCGGTTCGATATCACTTGGACTCCCATGGCTCCAAGCTGCGGGATGCTGGGATCTGTAGTCCTCTCTCTGAGAGCCCTGATAGCAAACTATAGATCACTAGAAAGCCATCGAAGGGAATCCAAAACCAAAACAGTTCCCAAAAAGGACCATTGCTAGGATCCAGGGCAGTCCAAGCGGTACCAAAGCGGGTTATCTCTGCAGTGCGGATGCACCCTTTTAGTCTCTAATTTGGGGAGGCCATCCTTCTTTTTCTGTGTGTCCAAAATCTGGACTTGGAAGCTCCTTTTGTCTCTTGAACCGGGGTCGAAAATGTGTGTTTTAAAAAATGTCATTTCGTTTAGGAAAGGAGAGCCAAGGGAGGGAAGGAAAAGAAGGGAAAGAGAAAAAGGAGAGATGAAAACATATAACACTAAACTGCAAGCTGTAGGCGTTAAAAATGGTTGGTCTGGAAAAAAGCGACAAATTGTGCTCTTTGCGTTTGCAGCCGTTCGTTTGAGAAAGCAGAGAAATTGGGGAGGAAAAGAAAGAGGGAATGAGAAAAAAAGATGAAGGAAGGAAGGAAGGAAGGAAGAAAGGAAAGGAAAAGAAGAAATATAGACGGAAAGTGACAAATCGTGCTCTTTGCGTTTGCAGCCGTTCATTTGAGAAAGCAAAGAAATTGGAGGGAAAAGAAATTGGGGAGGAAAAGAAAGAGGGAAGGAGGAAGGAAGGAAGGAAGGAAGGAAGAGGAAAGGAAAGGAATATAGTATCATGGGTTTTTGGAGGAGCCAGGTGAAACCACCGATGGCTTTAAAACCCGTTTAGGAGCTTGCTCCCAAACTAAAACCCTATTAAAAAAATCCTTCTAAACCCCCTCCCTATTCAAGCCTCCAGCTCCCAGCCCAGTGTGCGATGTGTGTGTTGTGTGTTGTGTGTGTGATTTTAGACAAACTGCCCATCGATCTCTAGGCATAAAAGAGAGAGAGAGAGAGAGAGGGGGAGGCGAGGCGCCTAATCCGCCTCCAGGAGCCGCCTTTCCGCCATGAATCATGCTTTATGAATTCAATTTCTACCCGGAGAAATTTTCAATTTGGACGCCGGATCATTATGGGCGAGTGTAAATTGTTTTTGCTCTATTATGCATCGGACGCGATCATTTTTCTTTCTAATTACGGAGGTGTCAGGTCGGGCTGTCATCCAGGCGCTGATTTTCAATTTAACTGATCATCATACATTCATTTTCCCATTTGATAAATCTGCTATCGAGACGTCCCCGCCATGCCTGGAATATTAAGAGAGAGAGAGAGGGAAGGAGAAGAGAGAGAGAAGAGAGAGAGACACCAGACCCCCTCCTCCTTTCTCTCTCTGTAATAGAGAAAGAAGGGAAGGAGGAGGGGGAGGAGGAGAAGAAATGTGGATTCGGCAATAAGCGCAGATCAGGCAGCTAATTTAGCACCTCCTGATTCCCCCATCTCCATTTCTCATTTCCAATTCTCCAAGGAGAGAGAGAGAGAGAGAGAGAGAAGGAGGGAGGGAAGGAAGGAAAGAGTGTGACAGAGACAGAGACAGAGAGAGGAAGGAGGGGAGGGAAACAAAACACACCCCAAACCCAGCCCAAAGGCACAGAATTCAGCCTGACTCTCCCCCCCCTTTTCTTGTTTCTTTGGTTATGGACCCCAAAAAAAGGGTGTCTATGAAAAAAAGAGAGAGGGATGGAGAAAATGGAGGGGTGGCAGGGGACCCTCTCTCTATATATATATATAGACACCCCCCCCCAAAAAAATCCAGCCCAAATCCAAACCTAAAGGCCTGCCTCCCCCTTTCCAGTTTTTGCTTATGGGGGGGGACATAAAAAAAGGGGGATCTATGGGGGGGGGGAAAGAGGGATGGAGAAAATAGAGGGGTGGAAGGGAGGCAAAAGCCCCAATTCTGAATCCAGCCCCAAGGAAGAGAAATGCCTGTCTTCGCCTTTATTTTTGGTCATGGGGGGCGTGGAGGGTGTATTTAGGGAGTGGAAAAATGGGGTCTATGGAAAAAAAAGAGGGATGGAGAAAATGGAGGGGTGGGAGGCAGGGGAACGCCCCCCAATCCACCCCAAATCCAAATCCAGAGAAAAGCCTGCCTTCCCCTTTATAGTTTTTTTGCTTATGGGGGGAGTGGAGAGTGGACAAAAGGGGGGTCCTATGGGGGAAAAAGGAGGGATGGAGGAAATGGAGGGGTAGAAGGGAGGGCCCCCCCCCCAAATCTAGCCCAAATCCAAATTTAAAGGAAGAGCAAGGCCTGCCTTCTCCTTGCTTTTTTATTTATATGGGGGGGGGGGGGGGGGGGGGGGTGTTTGGGGGGGGGCAAAAAAGGGGGGGGGCTATGGAATAAAAAGAGGGGAAACCCTCCTCCACCTCTCCATTTTTTCTTTCACTCTTTTCTCTCTCTCTTCCTCCCCTCTCGGCTTGTTTTCTCTTACACAACTTCCAAATGAGGATATCAAGCTTAATTAATGCTAATTGAGTTCTTCAATACGTGTTATTTTTATTTAATAGAAACAAATTTGCACAATTAATTATCGGCGTAATTTTTCAAGAGCCTCCTTTGCCAAAGCGAGGGAAGGAGGGAAGGAGGGAGGGAGAGAAGGAGGGAGGGAGGGAGGGCTTGGCTGGCTCTGCGTCCACACTTCTCTGCTCTTTCTCCTTCCCCCCTTCCACTCCCCAAAAAGAAAAGACGTTATTTTGGAAATGAATTTTTGGGGGAAGGAATGGGGGTTCGGGGTGTCTAGGGCTGGGCTTGGTCTTTTTTCTCCTCCCCTCTTTGCACTTGGCAATCCTCCACTCCTTTTCAAATCTGACTTTTCTTTCTTTCTTGGGACAGAGTTGGAGTTTGTTTGCGAGCCAGGAGATGATGATGATATGAATTATGATGATGATGATGATGATGATGATGATGATGATGATGATTTTAATATTTCATGTACCCCCCTTTTTTTTGACCCATTGCATGGGATCTAGAGGCTTTAAGGGCCCCAGGCAGCATGGATTGGCTAGTGTCCGAAACGTGGTTGTTGTGATTGTTGTGTGACTTCCAGTCCTTTCCTTTTTCCTCTTTCCACTTTCTTTCATCTTTCCACTTTCCTCTCTTTCCTTTTTCCACTTTCTTGTTTCCTCTCTCTTTCTTTTCATCCTTTCTCTTTCCTCTTTCCTCCTTTTTCTTTCCTCCCTTTTTCTTCTTTCCTCTCTCCTCTCTCCTCCTCCTTTCTCTTTCTTCTTTTTCCTTTCCCTCTTTTCTCTGTTTCCTCTTTCTTCTCTTTCCTCTTCTCCTTTTCTTTTCCCCTCTTTCCTCCACCTCTCCCCACTAGGCTTCACAGCCTTTCAAGCCCTTTCTTTTCCAGGGGCAACCTCTCCGCTGATGATCCGGGGTTCAAGAGGCTTACATTAAACAAAGAGGAGGAGGATAATCGGAGCAGATCGAGGCACTGGAGCCCCCCCCACCTTCTTTCTTCTCCTTCCCTTCCTTTCTCCTTCCCCTTTTTCATTTGGTTTCCTCTCCTGTCCCCCAAATTTCATGTGGGTTCCCCTCTTCTCTCCCTCTTTCATATACTTCTCCACCTCTTTCACTCGATTGACTCTGTTCTCCCCCTCCATTTTGGGGGTCCCTCTCTCCTCCCCTTCGTTCATTTGGATCCCTCTCTTCTCCTTTGCTTTCATGGAGGTTCCTCTCCTCTCTCCCTCTTTTCTATGGGCCCCACTCTTCCCTCCCTCTTTGATACCGGTTCCTCTCTTCTTTCCTTCTTTTATGTGGGTTCCTCACTCTCTCTTTCATATGGGTCCCTCTCTTCTCTCCCTCTCTCATGTGGGTTCCTCTCTTCTTTTATCTGGGTTCCTCTCTTCTCCTCCTTTTTTGTGGATTCCTCCCTTATGTCCCTCCTTTCCATATGGGTTCCTCTCTTCTCTCCCTCTTTTCTATGGGTTCCTTCCTTCCCTAATGGTTCCTCTCTTCTTTCCCTCTCTTCCATATGGGCTTCTGCCTTCTCTCTCTTATTTATGTGGGTCCCTCACTTCTCTCCCTCCTTTATGCGGGTTCCTCTCTCCCTCTTTTCTATAGGTTCCTCTCTTCTCTCCATCTTTTTGTGTGGGTTCTGCTCTGGTGCCACCGCAGTCCCCACAGTCCCCTTTTGCATCGAGCCAGGGCAGTTAAAGCAGTGTCAACCCGGATTATTTCAACTCTGTGGAGACACCCAACAAGAACTTTTTGGGGGTGTATGTATGTATTTTTCCTTTCCTGCAGATCTATGAGGATGCCACTGGAGTCCTTTAAATATGAAAAGATGGAGGAGGCGGAGAAGGAAAGAGGGAGGCAGGGAAGCCATGGCAAAAAGCCTCCCTCCTTCCAGCCTGTAATTATATAATTTAAAACCCATTTAGCCCTGGCTCGCACCACAGTCAATATATGCATATTGCTAATAAGATTTGCACAATTACTTCGGTCAAACACAGAGAAATGTTGACTCCCTGGCAACAAATAATCAATAATTTAGGAAAGAAAGGAAAAGGAACTTCCCTTGCCATCCTTTTATTCCATCCCTTCTTCAAACTTTCTTCAAGGGAGGGTTGCTTCTGTTTTAGAGTTAATTCTGGAGTTCATAAAACAATTTATATTTGGGTTGTTTTTCTTTCCTGGAAAGGAAAGAAACTCTGCTTTTGATGCAGATAATAAAGCTAAATATTTGCAAGGTTGCTGCTCCCAGTTCATAAAATACGATTATCAGATAATCCTCAGCAGCGAATCTATTTGTCTTGTTAACAGAGGAGTGCAAGAAAAGGAGAAGGGAAGGAGAGAGGGAAGGATGGAAAGAAAAAGAGAGAGAAAGAGAGAAAGAGAGAAAGAAAGAAAGAAAGAACTAAAAGAATGAACCCCAGACTTGCATTTTTTTTCTAGGGTCAGGCTTGAAATAATAATAATAATAATAATAATAATAATAATAATAATAACTATTTAATAATAATTAATAATTTAATAATTTAAATTTAATAATAAGAAATAATAATAAGGAATAATAATAATAAACTGAACTGTTGAAATAATAATAATAATAATAAATTATTATTTAATAACAATGAATAATTTAATAATTTAATAAATTCAATTTAATACTAAGAAATAATAAGAAATAATAATAATAAAAAACCAAACTGTTTAAATAATAATAATAATAATAATAAAGTATTATTTAATAACAATGAATTATTAAATTAATAATTTAATTATTTAAATTTAACAATAAGAAATAATAATAGTACATTATTGTTTAATAACAATTAATTATTTAATAATTTAATAATTTAAATTTAATATGAAGAAATAACAAGAAATAATAATAATAAACTGAACTGTTTAAATAATAATAATGATAATAATATAACTTTGTTTATATCCAGCTTTTCTGTTGCCAGACCATCTAAAAATCAGCCCAATACTCAACACATTGTATATGTAATAATATCCCCACATATATCCCCCCTAAAAAAAGAGTTAAACATAGTACAATTAATAATGATAATAAAACTTTATTTATATACTTATATACTTAGATTAATAAGTAAAACTTGCAGCCTTTCTCTCTACTCCCAGGTTGTCTCTTCTTACAGACTTTCTATGGACTGGAAACACGTGTCGCAGGGTTCCCATGATATTACTAAATAATAATAATAATAATAATAATAATAATAATAATAATAATAATAATGTGTATATGTATGTATGTATGTATACAAAAACACACACACACACATACACTCTCACATACATATGTTTCTATGTGTGTGTATGTGTATATTATATACAGTATATACATATACACATATATACATATATATACATACAGTATACACACACATACATGCACACACACACAGGTGTATGTGTATATTATACTGTATATATACATATATATACATACATACACTCTGACACACACACATACACACACACACACACACACACACACATATATATACACATACACATATTCATTCATTTGTGCCCTCCACATTAAATTTAAGATATCCCTAAGGTGACCTTATCAAGGTGTATTCTTGGCAAGGTTTGCAAGGCTTGTCAAAGAGGGTTTGCCTTTGACTTCCCCTGAGGCCGAGAGAGTGTGACTTCTTGCCCAAGGTCAACCGGGGGGTCTCCATGGCTGAGCTGGGATTCAAACCCTGGACCTCAGAGTCCTCAGATCACTACATGACACTGGATGGAGGGTTACTTTCTGGTTTTAGTCACCCTTCCCATGATAGTTGCTCTCTCTCTCCATATATAATAATGAGACTGTGTGTGTGTGTGTGTGTGTGTGTGTGTGTGTGTATCAACCATCTCATCTCCACCGTATAGACTTGACTATAAGTCAACCTCATGGACAAGTCGGGAACCAATTTTGGGGCCAAAATGATGGCTCTTGGTTTGACCCATGGATAAGTCGAGGGTAAAAATTAGGGCCATGGAACGAAAGGATGGAAAGGAGGAAGGAAAGGGCAATGATGCCAAAGAAGGTACAAAATCCAAGCAGACATCCCTGTTGGTGCTCTCATTAAAGACTGGATGGAGGAAAGACTAGAAAGGGGAAGCAGTGCTTCCAGGACAGATTGCGCTCTTGCCTTTCACCAGGGGATGGGTCCCTTCCTAACAAGAGTTATAGTATTTACGTTGACCCATGGATAAGTCAAACTAGGTCTTTGGGGTCAGTTTTTTTTTACTTGACTTATACATGAGTGCATACAGTATTTGTGTGGATGTGTAGTCCTCTCTGGCAAGGCTGGGCATTGCAAAGGGGAGAGGAAAGGAAGGAGAGCCCAAGCTGTCTCCTGCTTGTCCTCCTTTTCCCCCATGCCTCCTTTCCTCCTTTCCTCCTGCCTCCATTAATGGGATGGTAATGCAAAGCGGGGCCTTGGTGGCTCCCACTGCTTTGCTAATCCGCCTCCTTGGAGTCATGGAGGCTGGCGGATCTGGGAGGCTGCCCTCTCCCTCTCACCTGCTCTTCCCTTTTAGAGAGAGAAGAGGGATTAACCTCCCAGAAAATAAATATTGAAACAAAAGGTTCCCCCCCTTTCTCTCGCCTCTTTGAGCTACAAAGCTGCAAAAGCACATCCTTTCAGGCCTTCTCCTCCTCTTTGTATGTATTTATGTATGTATGTATGCATGCATGTATGTATACACACACATACATACATACATACATGCATATTCCTCCCATACTCATTTTTTTCTGGGTAGGCAAAACACACCTCTGTATTTTTTTCTTTCTTTCTGTCACTTTTCTCCTTCATTCTCCTGCATTTTTCTGTCTATCACTTTTCTCCTGTATTTTTTTCTTCTGTCACTTTTCTCCTGCATTTGTCTTTCTTTCACTTTTCTCCTGCATTCCGCCTGCATTTGCCTTTCTTTCTTTCTTTCTTTCTTTCTTTCTTTCTTTCTTTCTTTCACTTTTCTCCTGCATTCCTCCTGCATTTGCCTTTCTTTCTTTCTTTCTTCCTTCCTTCCTTCCTTCCTTCCTTCCTTTCTTTCTTTCTTTCACTTTTCTCCTGCATTCCTCCTGCATTTGTCTTCCTTCCTTCCTTCCTTTCTCCTGCATTTTTTCTTCTGTCACTTTTCTCCTGCATTTTCCTGCAATTTCCCCCCCTTCTTTCCCTTTTCTCCTGCATTCCTTCTGCATTTTTTCTTTCTGTCACTTTCCTGATGCATTCTTCCTGCATGTTTCTTCTGTGTCTTTTCTCTTGCATTTGTCTTTCCTTCACTTTTCTCCTGCATTTTCCTTCTTTCAGTTTTCTCATGCATCCCTCCTGCATTTTTCTTCTTTCTTTTTTCTCTCCTGCATTTGTCTTCTTTCACTTCCCTCCTGCATTTTTTCCTCCTTCTCTTTTCTCCCGTATTTGGAGGAAAGCTTCTATTTCTCCTCTTCCTCTGAGCGGAAAAATAACTTTAAGAATTACTTTCTAAAAAGCATTTAAAACCTGGATATTTTCCTTCCTTTCCTATTTGATGAAGGTTTCTCCATCCCCAGGGAAGAAAGAAAGAAGGAAGGAAGGAGAAAGAAAGAAAGAAAGAAAGAGGGAAAGATGTATGTTTCTCTCTGCGTACACAACAATATCCATGCGCAGGCACATATAAACACTAGAAACACATAGAAAATAGGATAATAATAATAATAATAATAATAATAATAATCCCAATCGGAGCAGACCTATAGACTCAGTTGTTGACTGAGGAGTGCAATCCCTAAATAAATCCAATTCATTGTGCCTCTTTTAATTGAGACTAACAATAGGTTTCCCTATAATCTTTTTAAAAAGGAAAAAAGAAAGAAAGAAAGAAAGAAAGATGCAAACCACCGAATGCAGGCAGAGAGCTGTAATGAAACAAAAAGCAAAAAAAGCAGCTAAATTGTTAAAATAAAATGATAAAATAAATAAATTTGGATTAAGGCGCTGGGGTTTAATACACAGACACATATCCCCCCCGCCATCCGCCCCATTTATTAAAGCATTAGAATAATTGAAATTTGCTGCTGGAGCAGCCCTGGATCTGTTTAAATAATTCTATGGGTGTCTTGTTGTGATAAAAGATTATCTGGGATTCTATTAAAGGCGCAGGAGCGCCTGGTTTGGAAATCCTATTTGAGGGAACTTTCAATAACTATCAGCAAATCTGATCTTTTCGACAACCTCCCGCCGCTTTCGGCTTTATCGGAAAGTTTACAGCGCTTTTTCTGGAGCATTTTCAGCATCCTTAAACACACACGACGCATACACACAACACACAATTTAGGCACACAAGGCCTGCCATTCAGGTTGGGATTAGAAAAAGGGGGGGAAGGGGGTAAAAATTAAGGATTAGAATAAGAGGAAGTCATCTCCACCTTTTCTTTACACTCTTCCGTTGAAAAGGAAAGGTTTTGTGGTTCAAGTGCATGCATGTGTCCACACTGCAGAAATGATCCAGTTTTGACACCGCTTTAACTGCCCCGGCTCCATACAATGCAATTCTGGAAATCAGGGACAGAGGAGGCTAAATGTCTCACAAAACTACAGTTCCCAGAATTCCATAGTATGAAGCCGTTGCAGTTAAAGTGATGTCAAACTGGGTTATTTATGCAGTGTGGATGCGGCCAAGTTTTCATTTCCACTGCAGAAATAACCCTCTTTAACTGCTCAAAACCATGCAATTCTGATATTTGTAGTTTTGAGAGACATTTAACCTTCTCTTGACACCACTTTGACTGCCTTGGCTCCATTCTATGGAATTCTGGGATTTGTAGTTTGCCATGGCACCAGAGTTCTGGGACAGAGAAGGTCAAATGTCTCACAAAACTACAAATCTCAGAATTCCATAGTTAAAGTATTCCATAGTTAAGGCAGTGTCAAACTGGATTATTTCTGCAGTGAGGATGCAACCTGGGCTTCATCCACACTGCAGAAATGATCCAGTTTGAGACTGCTTTAACTGCCATGGTTCAGTGCTATGGAATTCTGGGAGTTGTAGTTTTGTGGGACATTTAACCTTCTCTGTTGGAGAGCTCTGGTGCCACAACAAACTACAAACCCCAAGACTTCTTAACACTAGGCCATGGTAGTTAAAGTGGTGTCAAACTGGATCATTTCTTCAGTGCAGATGCAGCCTTGGAAGGTCAAATGTCTCACAAGATCCTAGAATTCCATAGTATGGGAACCATGGCAGTTGAAGCAGTGTGAAACTGCACTACTTCTGCAGTGTGGATTAGATCAGGGAGGTTTAGGGTGCATCCGAACTGTAGAAATAATCCACTTTGACACCACTTTCACTGTCCTGGCTCCATGCTGTGCAATTCTAGGAACTGTAGCTTGTTTTTGGCACCAGAACTCTCTGGTTTAAGATGAACCCGCACTGCAGAAAAATAATCCAGTTGGACACCACTTTCACCGCCATGGCTCTGTAGTTTTGCAAGACGCTGAGCCTTCTCTAACAGAGACCTCTGGCACCAAAACAAACTACAAATCCTAAAATTTCATAACATGGAGCTATGGCTGTCAAAAGTGGTGTCAAAACAGATGATCTCTCCAGTGTCTTGTTTCCATTAATTCCCTTTTAACTGCCTTTATTTGGATTAATTCTTCTGTGTGGATGCAGCCTTAGAAGGTTAAGCGACTCATAGAAGTCTAGCGCATGGAGCCATGGCAGTTCAAGTGGCACCGAACTGGATTAATTCTGCAGTGTGGATGCAATTTAGGGCCTCATTTCTGATTCCCTCCACCTTTTCTTCTTGTTGTTCCGATCTCACCTTCAGGTTATTTGAACAAAGGGCTCCTCTCTGTTTGTGGCGTAATTACATCCATGCGCCTTTTCCGAATCAGGTATATATTTGTAGCCAAATATTAATTAAAGCCTCTCTCTCTCCTTCAGCGTCTGCATTCATAGCCATGAATTAATGCCAGGTTTCGCTTTAATCCTCCCCACTTATTACCATGTTTTCTTCCCCCGGTTAATTTTAGACGGTTTAATACCATTCCAGGGCCTAATTTCCTTCCTTTATGCGCAAAGTATCCTTTTTAATTGTCGGTAGATGATACTCATTCGCTCGCCTGCCCCAGAAAAACCTTTGAAACACCCAGACGGCACTAATTGCTGTTAATTTTCTTCATTAGTTTCATTTACTCTCCAACCTCTTTAATTGTATTTTTGTGTTTGGGAAATACAAACTCCTTACCTTTCTAGGATTTCTTCAAAGGAAGAGAGAAGCCTCGCCAAAATACATAGGAAAGGCCCTTCCCCTCTTCAACTTGAAGATTAACCCAGATTAATTCCCTTTTAATTGCATTTATTTGGTCTGAAAAGCAGCAGTTAATGGGTTTCTAAACCAGGGCTGAGAATCATGCCGTCTTCCAATATCTGGAAATGGGAAGTCGAAGACTTTCATGGCCGACATCTATGGTTTTTGGTGGGTTTTTCGGACTATGTGGCCATGCGCTAGAAGAGTTTATTCCTGACATTTCGCTGGCATCTGTGGCTTTGGCATCTTCAGAAGAATAGACTCTTCTAGAACATGGCCCCGAAAAACCCACAAAACACATCTGGAAAGCTGGGAGGTTCCCATGCTTGCTTTAAACTTTCTGGTTGGTTGGTTGGTTGGTTGGTTTTCCAGCCTGCTCTACCTCGCAAGGTTGTTGTGAGGATAGTAAGGAAAAGAAAGAACCCATGTTCCCTGACTTGAGATCCTTGGAAGGAAGGTAACATAGGTGCAATGTTATTTAACATATTTATATATTAAGGTAGTGTGGCATAGTGGTTTGAGCGTTGGACTAGGACTTGGAGACCAGGGTTCGATTCTCATCTCAGCCAGGAAACCCATTGGGTGCCTTTGTGTCAGTCACACTCCAGGGAAGGCAATGGCAAACCGCCTCTGGACCAATCTTACCAAGAAAACAGGAGGGGTCCAGGTTGAGTCTCCTTTATCCAAAATGCTTAGGACCAGGAGTGGATTTGGGATTTTGAGGTTTTTCAGATTGTAGAATATTTCCATATACATACGGAGAAATGGGGCCTAAGCCTAAATGCAAACTTCAGTGTTTTATATGGCCCTTATACACACAGGTAATTTTATACACAATACTTTTATACACAATGTCTGTGTCCACTGAACCACCCGAAAGCAGAATTCCAGATCAGAGAGACGTAACCTGTATACATACAGTTTCATCATGGAGAGAATGATTCCTGGGTTTGTTTTTGAAGCCGTCGGTGTGATGGCCTCGCTCTGGTCCTAACTTGCATTTTGGATAAAGGAGACTCAACCTGGACCCCTCCTGTTTTCTTGGCAAGATTGGTCCAGAGGAGGTTTGCCATTGCCTTCCCTTGAGAGTCTGCACCAGGAATAAATGTATGTGGGTGATGCCCACCAACCCATATTATCTATGGTATCAAAATAGAGCCTCCATGGACAGAGGCAGTACATTTTTGAGGATCAGATTCTGGGGTGGATTGACTATGAGAGAAGACTGTCACCTCCACAGACTTCTTGTGTTAACTTTCTAGGGATCAAATGTCGAAATGGAAAGAGGTCTTTGGCCATGGTTATATATATCACTGAATGAATGGGGATCAATTTTTCTTATGTTGTCGATCCAATGCTTCCCTCGCCAAACCACCCAAGTTTGGCACAAGGCTTTCCCTTGCAGTCAATGGGTCTTCTAGGATATGACTCTGGGGTTGAAAATGAAATAGCATTTTCTGAAGCAAGTGAAATGATCCACTTGGGAACAGAGCTAGATTCAACCCTACTTAGAACAGACCTATTGAGGTCCATGGGACGTAAGTTAATCCTTACATCAGTGCTTTGGGTCCTCTCCAGAGCTTGGGAAAGTTACTTTGGGAGGGGATTGTGGAAGCTGTCATCCTCCCCAAAAGTAACTTTCCCAAGCTCTAGTCTATGCTAAGCACAACTCCGTGGCATCTAAAGGGAACAACTGGCCAAGATCCATCCTTGGTATCCAACCACAGTAGAATCAGAGCATTTTTCTTCCTTCTTCTGCTGTGATAGCCATCTATGGAGCTACATAAAAATCTACTCCAAAAGGTATCCTTGTTTTTTAGGGTGCATCTGGGGAGGACAGAAAACAAAGTGGGCCCACATAAATCCATAAATCCCAACCATTAAGTTGAGCATCAGAAATGACCAAACTTATAGACTTCCACTTGCTGCATGACAAATATTTTGATGACCTCCAAATTGTGCTATCAAAAGAGAATGGTCCATCTTACCTAATGACAGGACCGACCCCAAACAAAGTGAATCTTGTTCCCAACATGATAAAAAATGGTCTTCTATCATCTTTTCCAAAGTATTGTTGTCTATGACTGGCAACAGATGCTTGGAGCTTAGCTAGGAAGGTATAAACTACCTTATCTCCTGCTTTCTGCAACTGGAGACATCCAGGATCCAACCACCGTCAGCAGAAGACATATGGACCTTCTCCTGTCATCTAAGAATCAGGATGGATTTCGGAGGAGAAAGACGCTGGGAGGTGACCTTTCTGAATCCCCAAAGAACAGATTTGTGAGTCTCAAAAGTCTGGCTACATTTTCATGTTTTGTTTGGCTGAATAAAGGGATCACACTGGTATCTGACTTTTGGATTCTTTTCTTGTCACCAACAGGGCTACTCTTTCTTTTCTTTCTTCTTCTTCTTTTCTTTTGTGATGACTTAATGCAAAGTGGCGATAGGTTTCCATGCCAGTGGACTGCTGCATCTGTTCCAGATCCAAGTCTGAATTTCAAATGCAATTTTGGGGACAGGTTTATTTATTTTATGTGTGTAGATAGATAGTTAGGACTCCTAGTCCAACACTTAAACATTGAAATAGAGTTTTCTTGCCTAAATTGATTCAGAAGAGCTTTGCCCTGGCCCTCCTCTGAGGCTGAGAGAGTGAGACTTGCCCAAAGTGACCCCCTGGGTTTCAATGGTTGACTGATGACTCAAACACTAGTCTCCTGGGGTCCTAGTCCAACACTCAAAGCATTACGGCATTCTGGCTCTAAAAGACAGCGCTTTTCTGCCAAGATTGATCCAGAGATGCTTTGAAAAGCCTCCTCTGAGGCTGAGAGAGTGTGACTTGCCCATGGTCATCCAGGGTTTGCAAGCTGAGTGGGGAATTGAATCCTGGTCTGTGATAGTTCAACACTCAAACCATTACACTGGCTCTTACAGACCAAGCTACATTTCCTGACTTTCTATTCTGCAAGGCTGTCCAGCAACCATGGTTGGTGACTCCCAGGTCAGCAGGTCACTGGATCCAATCCTGGGCCTCATTCCCACTTACAGGTAAATTGGTTTGCGACCCATATTGATGGATCAATTAGACAGTGGAGCATGGTTCCCACAGCATTCACCCCGACCACATTTCCCCCCCGTAAAACAACCCACTTTGGTTCACATTCACAAATGAATCGGTTCAAAATGGACCTGCTCCAGTTGGCTGAAGGGCAAATTTAAATCGATTCTGATCCACATCTGGTTCACACTTGCGCAAAATCGATTTATCTAAAAAGACACGGAAAACATCAGCGTCAAAAAGAGGCAGGTTAAACAGGTCTAGCGCATGGCCCCCCCTCCGAATCAGCGAATCGATTCAAGTGGGAACCAGGGTCATTTGAACTGGTTCAAGCTGATTTACGATCCGGTTTAAAAGGTAGTGGGAAAGAGGCCCAGGTTTTAGCTTGAGTTTTCAGAGAGCTATCCAGGATTCCAAACCTCATTTGAGGATTGGGTTCATTCTTTTGGCTAGCACCTCTAAATTTGGACTAAAACCCAGAGCAGACATCTCATCTGTCTGACATGGAAGCTACACCGGTTGCCGCCGTTGCAGCTGCCAACGCTCCATCATCTCCCAGCCTTCTCTCCATTCCTTCCTTCAGTTCCACTTTGGTTATCACTGCCACCGATGATGTCTCTTTTCTATCCCTCCTCCTTTCCCGCTCATTATCACCTTACGAAAAGTGTTTCATTAAGAAACACCGCTTTTGATTAATTATCGACAGAATGCTGACCAGGGAGAAAAGAAAAATCCGAAAGAGAAAGAGAGAAATGAAATTAGTCTTTGACCCCGTCGACGTAACTCCGAAATCCCATCACCTCCCCCCTTTTTAATATTGAAAAGCGCCATTGAATTTTAATAGGAGGGAATAAAAATAATACCAGTGTCTTTTTCGAATCCGCCCCCGACGCCGCAAAGCCTCCTGCCCCAAATCCAAACCTTACCCAGCCTTTATTAATACCCCGAAGCCAAAAGTGATATTGCTTTCAATCTGGCAGCTTTTGTTCATTTTAAATTTATTATACCGAATGCACTTCATTTTCAAATATTTCCCCACTGTTTCTTTTTAATTCCGCTCACTGTTTTAAATACAGATGAAGGGACCCTTTTAAAACATTTACGTTACAGGGAAGGGGAGGCGGGGAGGCAGAGACAAAAGGAGAAATGTACGCGGAGATTGAACATAAAGGCTGCGGCTGGCCAATAAAGTTAAGTAGAAACCACTGTAATTGCCACATTGACAACCATCCCCTTCAAACATTGAGATGATAATATCCGGAATGATAAAATCATAGGACTTGAAAGCATGGGAAGTTCGGAACTAGATGGAAACTTTCCCCCGTTCCTCAAGAGCTGCCAAATTTTTACTTTTTGGATGACAACTGCAAATTGTGCGGCTCTCGCTGAACCACGGCTCTCCGCTTTCCTCCTCATTGGCAATGCTGGCCATGGGTTGCTGGGAGCTGCAGTCCAAGAACAGAAAGCGGAAAGCCAAACTATTCTCAGTCTTGCTTTAAATCAAATGTCTTGGCTGAGTTTTGGTGGAGATTTGGAGGTCTTTGGTCAGAGGTGGTGATCCTTCCTTGCTTCTGATGTCTTTGGCCTACAACTCCAATCAGTCTCATGCGGTGGGGAATAGTAAGAGAATGCAAGCCTTGTAGTACCCATGATACATGAAAGGCCAGATATTTCTCTTAGGCCTCTGCATCCTTATATACCCATCCCAGGCATTGGGTCTGAGAACTTGGGACAGCAGAAAAGTTGACATCCAGAAATCAACTACTTCCTCATCCAGCAAGGGAATAGTAAGAGAATCTACTCCAAGAAGGGAATAGTAAGATAATGCAAGCCTTGTAGTACCCATGATACCTGAACGGCCAGATATTTCTCTTAGGCCTCTGCATCTTTACAGACCCATCCCATCTCAACTACCTCTGGCCGGGGATCTTCCAAACACCAGACATACATACCTTGCACAAGAGGAAATAAGAGTTAAAGTACTGTACTTAAAATATCTATATTGACCCGTGGATAAGTCGACTCAGGTTTTTTGAATCCATTTTTTAACTAAAATGCCTAGACTTCTACATGGGTATATACAGTAGTTGCCAGGCCTCTATCTTTAACCTCCTGCCAACGGTGCAGAATCAACACAGAAGAAAGAGGTTTCTTATTTTCCGAGGATTTTCCTCCCCTTTGGCAACTCAGGGAGGAGAAAATTTCAGCAGCGCCTTTGATTTATGGTCCAAATCAGCATCTTCCCCGGAATCCATCTTTCTGGAGAGGCGAAGAAGAGGGGGAGAGCTGGGAGGAATCCCTCTCCTGGGGTCCGGCTTGAAGTGCCCCTCCAGACCAACCTTTTTTATTTGGATTTGGAAAGCCCGACAGCTGCAAATCATGCTCTCTGCCCAACTCTTCGCCTCGTTCCCAAGGAATCCGAGAAGACCCGCGTTTAATGAAACGTGAAGTGTGAAAACTTCCTGAGCTGCCCAGGCGACTCCTAATGATGTTCCCAGATGTGGAGGGATGGGAGAGGATGGGCGAATGGGGGGAGAAGACCTCACCTTTCCCAGGGAGTCCTTAGGGCTTGCAAGGATAGGGGGACACAAGCTCTCCAAAGCCGTGCGCAAGAGAGAGGCCCTGTTGCCTTCTCTTCCTCCTGCCAAGGAAAGTAGCAATAGCAATAGCAATAGCAAATACATTTCTATACCACTTATCAGTGCACTGAAGCACTCTCTAAGTAGTTTACAATGTGTAAACCAATTGGCCCCAACAATCTGGGTACTCATTTTAGTGATCTTGGAAGGAGGTGAGCATGAGTCGCACCTGAGTCCCTGGCTGGAACTGAACTCACAACCTTGTGGTTTGTAAATAAGTGGCTGCACTACAGGCTTTTAACCACTGTGCCACTTCTTAAGAAGTGCCTGCCTTCTTGCATTCTCCCCCTTTTCCTTTGATACTGCATCATCCCAAATCCACCAAACAGTGATAGCCTTTGGCTGGCCAACCAAAATGCACATTATATATGTTGCAAGCTTTCTAAGCTCCACTGGTACCTTCATGGGGCAAAAGTGTTAAAAACCATACAGAAGAAATGCATCTGAGAAAGTAGAGTCCAGTCTACGAAAACTCATGCCACCAACTTCTTGTTTTCAGTTGGTTTCAAAGGTGTTACAAGATCTCTCTACATACAGAGATGTGGAAAGGTTATTGAAGAAGGTCAAGGCAGAAAGCATCATATAATATGCATTCCAATAAAAGTATCACTGTTTGGTGGATTTTGGATGGTGCAGTACTTTGCTATATGGCCAATACGGCTATTCCTGGATATCTTCCTCTTCTCATTTGCCCTTGTGGTTTATTGCATGAGTATTTGGCATGCAATGGCTAGGATTTCATGGTTGGAGGTTTTTTTTTGCAAAGGGTCTCCCCACTAAAGCCATGTCTAAAGTTATATGGGAGTTTGGGTCGATTTGGGAAGGCCTTTTTGCATTTCATGCGCCAATGGCTGGAGGAAAAACTCTCTTTTCTGACGTCTCATTTTAAGAAATAAAGAAATAAAACCACAAAGTTTTCTAGCTCAAATTGCAGGGCTGCCTTGAACTTTCTGAGTATCCCAGTCAGCTGGGAAAACATTGAGGTTGGAAGAGTGTTGGAGAAGGGAGAAGAGCCAGCACCATTTTTCCAGGAGCCACAGGAATCAGGGAGAAAATCCTCCAAACTCCTGCTTTTCTCCATAAACCCCCAGCAAATTGCACCATTAAAACTAAGCCCCACTGAAAGCAGAAGAGCGGCTGCTGTTACTTTTGAGACGGCAGGAACAGGTCAAGCAGCCACTTTTAGAAATTAAATTACATTTTTAAAAAATCCAAGCATTCATGGATCTAGCATGTCTGTTGACTAGCTGGGATCTCTTAATTGTTTATTACGATCGCTGGCTGTGTAGAGGCATGTGCCGGAGAGAAATACCCAAGGAATATCAGTTGGAAATGTGCATGTTATGTTGGAATGGATGTCACCATTTCTCAAGGTTCCCCACAGAAGAATTTGGCCCCACGAATGAAATGTTCCTTCAAATTTCCAGCATTGTAGTTAAGTCCGAACTTCAGTTGAGCATTGAGAAACACACTTTAGTCATCCAGTGAAAAGAGGTATGCCAAGTGGCTAAAGGAAGGCAGACATGGCGAATGTAAAAGGATCGAATTTGGAGACATTGCCATGTTAGTTGGAAACATCAGTTTGCAAAGGGATCTTGCAGCACCTTTGAGACTAACTGGAGGAAAGAAGTTGCAGCATGAGCTTTCCTAACTTTGCTTCCTTAGCCTTCTCTATCAGAGAGCTGTGGTGCCACAACAAACTACGAATGCCATAGTTCCATAGCATGAAGCCATGGCGGTTAAAGCGGTGTCAAATTGCACTATTTCTGCAGTGCAGATTAGACCAAGGAGGCTTACTCCCAAGGCCTTGTTTATATTACGTTTCATTTGAAAGTGGACCTTGACTGTCATGTTTTTGTAGATGGCACTGATGCTATTTTTGTAGAGTTTCTTAACACACATTTACTCCAGAGAAGGCTGGCTCTGAAGCTACAGCAGCTGGGATGTTGACAGGAGGGCTCTTTAATGTTAAATGGCATCTTAATTAATTTCTTAAGAGGGTTTAAGAATAGCTTCAACATCACCACCAACTGTGTCTATAACTCTCAATAATTGGATTTCGGTTCATTTGTGCTGAAGGCATGGATGGGTCTCAGATAGATTGGGATCTACTTGCAGATCTGTGGGTGATACTTTTTGTTTTGCTTTGGGAAGATCAGTCCAGACTTTCTGGTGGTTAACCAAAAGCAATAAGAGAAACATTTTCTTTTTTGTGGGCTAATGGTTCCATCGCTTGGCTGGTCAAATAAAGAAATAGTGTGGATATTGGAAACGGGAAATGGATTTGTGTGTAAAGGGACTATGAATTGAGATATAAGTGCATTTTTGTGGGTGGGTGGGTGAGAATTGTGGTCTACCAAATATATGCATACCATTTCCTTGTCTGAGTTTACATGCTCTGAGTCATCTTGTCCCTTAATTTAAAACATGCCTATCCACCGTGCCATTATTTTGCAAGTGGCTTTATTATTGTGTGCGATCAAGTCATTTCTAGCTCTAGCAAAGCTAAGAATGAACCCATTTTGGGGCTTTCTAGGGCCCCATACAGACAGGTCAAAATAAAGCTGCTTCAGGTCACATTGGGGGTATGCTGTTTAAATGATACATGCATGCTAAGAACCTGGAAGCTGCGCCAAAGCCACAATCCAATCCTAAGGACTAGAGCGCAGCTTTGGCGCAGCTTCCAGACTCTTAGTACGCATGCATTATTTAAACAGCATACCTCCAAAGTGACCTGAAGCAGCTTTATTTTGGCCTGTCTGTATGGGGTCTAGGTAAGGTTTATTCAGAGTGGGTTTGTTATGGACTTACACTGTAGAAATAAATTAGTTTTATACCCCTTTCCTCTCCCCGGTATAGAACCCATATTGGAATAAATGCATCTGAAGAAGTAGACAGAAGTCTACGAAAGCTCATGCTGCCGAATTTCATTCTTTCAGTTTGTCTCAAAGGTGCTACAAGATCTCTCTGTGTAGTGATTCTATAGACTAACACGGCTATATCTTTGAATTCTACCATATTGGGACAATCATGGGGGATCTAGCTCCCGGTGGCTGTTCATTGTGGTGGCTCTGGATTAGTTCCAATAGCAGAAGCTACTCAATCCATTGCATAAGTGTTACTGAACATTAGGAAGAACATCTTTGCTGTAAGAGCAGTTAGATGGTGAAATGGAGGGTGGCGGACTCTCTGTCTTTGGAGGTCTTCAAACAGAGGTTGGATGGGCATCTTTCAGGATCACTTTAGTTGTGCATTGGCTGGACTAGAGCCCTTTGGTCTCTTCCAACTCAGTGTTTCTATGATTTTATGACCAGTCACAGAGTTGGAAGAGTTGGACTGGTTGGCATCCAGTCCAACCCCTTTATGCCATGCAGAAAGACACCATCAAAGTTGCGGAGTGTGTCTCCCCTTTTGACAAACGGGAAGGAATTCTCCAGCAACAGATCCAGAACATTCACCTCTTTGTCCTTTCAAAGGAGTCCGTACACATTCTCCCTCCACCTAGTAGTTCTTTCTGTCCACCTCCTAAAGAAACCATGAAATATACGCAGAGAGAAAACAAAATCTGGAAACAATTTCAAGCGATGACAATAGTTTCCTCTTCATTCAAAGTTGCATACAATGGGAGAGGCTTTAATTTTTTTTAAAGGTGGTAAATAAACGTCCCTGTTTCACATATGCATGAATATATATATATATATATATATATATATTCCTACCAGAGAGAGAGAAAGAGAGCAAGAATCATTTAACTCCCCGACAGACCTCCAGTATCTCCCTGGCTGGGTTTGCATTTCCATAGGCAGTCACTCAGCCCTCCTTATCTTCATGTATGGCTGCCTCGTGTTTAACACACAATTACATTTCCTCCCTCCAATTCCATTACAAATGGAATCGAGGGGAGCATTGTTTGAAGAAATGTACTGCTTCGCTTCTAGTTATGTCGCACAATTCACGGAACAGTTGAGGAGGAAAAAGAAAGAGAATGAGTATATATATGTATATATACGCACACACTCGCACGCATGCACACAAATCTGGTAGATTTCCAAAGAGTCAGTAATGTAATATTACCCCGAGCTGGTTTTTGAAATCATCCTTTCAGTTTTATTTACTGTAAACACAAACCTGCTTTGGATATGGATATGGATATGGATATATATGGGGTGTGTGTTTGTAGGTGATGCAAAGCAGTTTAGGGCACAGAACGAGAAGATGAATTAAAATCAGAGAACAAAAAAAGAGATGGAAAGTTAATTAATTGCATTAAACTATGGACTAACTACCTTGCCTCCATTGCGATTCATTTGGAGAATATGAAAACCCAAAGAACAATAATAAAATCCCGCCGGCTCCCAGCGGAAGGAGATGGCCGGCAAATTGGATAGTTTTCTTAATCTGGCGTAAATAATAACATGTCTCCTCGCCTCTCATTCTCTCTCTGGCCAATTCCTCCTATCGTTTAGTGCAGACTCCAAAAGCTTGTCTTCGTAATTGATATCAGTTACTCAATGGAGGGCTCTCTTCCCCCCTCCATTCCTTCATCTGTGCTTATTCTTTGTAGCCGTTTCAAAGTTTACCCTTTTGGAGTCGGGCGTTGGGAATTAATTAATTTATTTCTTTGTCCCGGGGAGCTGTGTTCCTATTTGGCTTGCTCCGTTAACCCAAAGAAACGCAGCGTCCTAAATCAAATGAAAGGCAAAACCGTTGAAGGTGGGGAGGACGGACGGAGAGACAACAGCCGCCCCACTCCTATGGGTCAGGACAACGGCGGTTGGACTTTTTCGGTATGTTCATTAAAAACTATTTCTGTATATTTTTTACAAAGAGCCAAAAGTATAGGTTGCCTTTTGAAACATGTTCACACACGCCCAATAAGTTACATGATAAAATAAAACAAAAGCCACAATTCGAAAGAAGCGTAAAATGTTACTGGTCAGAATCCTGTTGGGAAGTGTTGAATGATCACCCAGAATTAGGCCCTCCGGACTGGTTTGTATCCATAGTATCTACATATTCACTAGTTTAGGGGCTAAGTAGGGACTGTGAACACTCCCAAATCCTGACTTACTGGGCAGCAGCCACTACAAGCATCAGAGGTCAGTTGAGGAGCATCTATCAGATCAGTCAGATGCTCCTCAACTGACACCAGAACGGAGCCCTGATGCTCGCAGTGGCTTTCAGCATCCTTCTTCTGCTATGGAAGCTTTCAACTTCCGCAGCCAGCATCACCATCGATTGCCCTTATTTATTCCCTTGTTTATTCATTTATAAAATGTTTACTTAGCTCGGTGCAGATGTAACATCTCATTTACAGCACGGCCTGGGGGTGCGGGGAAGCATTTGGTGACGATAAAAATGGAAGAAATTGCAAACGAGAAAAAGGAAGGTGGTGGTGATGGAAAGCATAGGCATCCCCTTTCTGGGTAGACGTTTCAAGGTGTTGTGACGTGGAATTGGACCCACCTAGAAGGGAGAAATCATATCTGATCCACCTGGAAGAATTCAGAGGGCATTCCAGGTGAACCACAATCTGTTTGGAGAAGTTCCCAACCTGAACTGAGCCTTTGATGCAATTAAAGTTCCCAACCTAAACCTTACTGTCAGGATGTTCTTCTTAATGTTTATGTGGAATCTCTTTTCCTCCATTGCTCTGGGCCTTATTCTTTGCAACAGCAGAAAACAAACTTGCTCCATCCTCAATGTGACATCCCTTCAAATATTTAAACAGGGCTATCACATCACCTCTTAAGCTTCTCTTCTCCAGATTAAACATACCTGGCTTCCTAAGTCTCTCCTCATAGCCATAGGGCATGGTTTCTAAATCTACCACCATTTTAGTCACCCTCCTTTGGACACGCAGAACTGGACACAGTATTC
>NC_056529.1:25595420-25628630 GCF_019175285.1 Sceloporus undulatus
CAGGTGAACCCTGGAAATGATGTTGAATTATTATTATTATTATTATTATTATTATTATTATTATTATTATTATTATTATATCAGGGAGCTTTGGGCGACTGGTGGAGGACATCAGAGGTTAGAAAAGTCGAGTCCAGGAACCACATAAGGCCTGCGGCTTGCACCATGCCCACTTGTGGCCCTGAACGGTCCTACCGCTGGTAGGCCTGGCATCATGCTTTCGCACACTTCAGGTAAGGCTGGTGCCCCAATCTGTTGTGTCTCGGAAGATTTCTGTTTGGAGAGGTGGCGGGCGAGAGCGGCAGGGCTGGCACAGGCTGGCACAGCTCCCTCTTGCCCCCGGCTTCCCCCTTTCCCATCCCTTCAGACTGGTAGTGATGGGCAGCAGCTGCTGCTTGTTTGAACGAGGAGGTGGTTGCTTAGCAACCCAGAGGAGTCTCATTATACCCAGTGAAAGTGATTAACTGGTCCTACCCCCCCCCCCCAAAAAAAAAAGAAGGAGAGGAAAGAAGGAGGGAAGGAAGGAGGAGGGATGCTCCTGAAAGGAAAAAAAAAAAAAAAACAGGGACCCATTATTTAACTCACTAATTGATGATCAACTTCTTTTTTAATTATTCACTTAATTAATGAAGTGTAAGTACAACACTGGCCTTATCAAGTAGCATTGAGATGCTGGCAAGGTTTTGAAGGCAAGGGATTTCTGCTTGTCGCGGCAGCAGTGGAAAAATAACTCCAGCGTCGCTCTTCTTCTTGGCTGTGTTTGGCAACCCCAGGCCCCGCTCTTCATCCGTCCCTCGGACAGCTTTTCTCAACCCGGGGTCCAGGGCTGATCGCTTCCATGGCAGTGGAATTTGGGTTCCAAAGGTGCTTTCCAAAGAGATAGAGCTATTTTGGAGTGGCAGTTCCTGCACAGAGTTTGGAAAGGCTTCCAGTTTGGATGGCAGCTCCCAGAATCTCCCAAGAGTAGTCCAAGAAGTACCTTCCCTATTGCTCACAAAGACCAACCAGATATTCTTGTACATGATGACAGCTACCCATTGCAGCTGCTTCCCAGATAATAGTATTTGAAGATACTACACTTGGCCCTCCCTATTTGTGGCTTTGTTGCTTGTGTTTTATTGCCCTTGGTCCCCACAGAGCCATGAATCTGCATTCAGATCCCTTCATCTTAGCCATCTTAGCCGTCTTGACCAACAACATCTGAGACACATTCTGAGCCTGTGATTCTAAAATGACACTTTTCCCTCCTGTACGATTTTGTATTTTGCTGCATGGCCAGCCTGGCTTCCCCAAATCAGTTTCTTTGGGTAACTCTCAGCAAAGTTGGAAAATGGTCAGAATTAAGCTTCTTCCGGTGTAGCCACATTCCACATTTATGGCGGATTGGTATTGCTTAAATGGTCCTGACTCCATTATGTAGTCCAGGGATTTGTAGTTTGGTGGCACATTGAGAATGTTCTCATGCTGTAATTAAGTGGAGAAGGCGAACGAATGCTACGTATCTCACCAAACTACAAATCTTACAGGATGGCAGAGAAAAGAGGATCAGATTGCTTTAACGGTGCAGTGTGGATGCACGCCTCAAGCTCTTGCAGCCTCACTATGGAACATGGGAGCAATTCTGGTTCCCCAGGTCAGTTTCTGCTCTCTTCATTCTCCAGAGCAGCGTCTTGCTCTTCCACCCCTTTAAACCCATTTGGATTTGGGCCTTGCTTTCGTCAACCTTGCTCTCTTTCCTTCTCTTGCTTCAGTCTCTCCCAGCTTGGATGCATTTACCTGTAATGGCAGGACTGTCTCTGCCGTCACCCAGTTCAAAGCATGAACGGTAATCGGTCTGGTTTCTCTTCTCCATCCACTTCATTATGGCAAAAGGAGGCTGTGGTACATCGGCGAGCAACCGGAGCGAAAGACCGAAGCAGGGACCCTGATCAATTCTATTTACCTGTCTGGAGTGTGATTGGATTTATTGTCAGAGGGAAAGGAAGACAAACCGATCGCTTGGGAGCGGCTCATGTATTGGCAGCTCCAAGAACTGCTGAAGGAAGGGAATTGGGCTGGATCTCAACTTCTCCTCCTCTTCTGCTTTCCTGCAAGACTCAATGCTCAGCAGATGCAACAATGACCCCCTTTTTGCAGCAGTCAGCATAAGACTCCAGATTTCTTGTTATGTGCCTTCTAGTTGTTTCTTACTTATGGCCACCCTACGGTGACCCTATCAAGTTGCTTTCCTGGCAAATTTCTTCAAGAGGGGTTTGCCATTGCCATCTTCTGATGCTGAGAGAGTGTGACTTGCCCAAGGTCACCCAATAGGTTTCACAGCTCAGCAGGGATTCGAACCTTGGTCTCCAGAGTCCTAGTCTAATACTCAGATCACTACACCAGGGCTGTTGTATGTTGAGATCCGATAAGAGCACACAAAACATGGTTGGGAAGAAGTTATGGGACTCAGGACAGAGAGTGTGACAAACAGAGGAAAAAGGGGAACATCCAGGAGACATGAAAAGACAAAATGGAGGTCTTTCATTTGCTTGAAGGAATTTGAAAATCTCATGTTCCTAATTCCTTGGCATGATGGATTTCCTTCAAAGGCCTCATTCCAAGTAACTTTTAAACCGGATCGCAATTTGTTTTGAACCGGTTCAAACGACCCTGGTTCCCACTTAGATGGAAATGAGCCATGCACCAGACCCCTTTAACCCGTGTCTTTTTTACGCTGATTTTTTCGTGTCTTTTTGGAAAAATCGGTTGTGCGCAAGTGTGAACCAGATGCGGATCGGAATCGATTTAAATTTGCCCTTTGGCCGGCTGGAGCGGGTCCATTTTGAACCGATTCATGTATGAATGTGAACCACAAGTGGGTTATTTTAGAGGTAAAAAATGTGATTGGGGCCAGTATAGTGGGAACCACACTCCGCTGTTGAATCAATCCATCGATTCGGATTGCACACCGATTTATCTGAAAGTGGGAATGGGGCCCTATTTACCAGACATGATGGGTTTCCTTTTCCTTTTCCCCTTCAGCCTCATTTCTTGGCCCTCCTTCCAGCCCCAGCTTCTCCTACTTCTAAGCATTAAAAAACTCTCAAGAGGGATGAAATTAGTTCTCATGCCGCATAACTTTGAGTCCCCTTTCCTCTTCTTGCATCTTAAATCTGAAATCTAATCCTCTGACTTCCTTTAATTAAGCAGAGGGTAGTTTAAATTAGTCTAACTATCTTTGGGGGGGATTATATATTTCAATCATCATTATGGGTCTGGCTATTTGTGATCCGGGTAGATAGATAGATATATTAGTTGTATAATCAGGAACACAATTATAATCCTCCCCCAAAAAAGATATTTAATAATCATTTAAAAATGATGGAATATTTGACTCAGGACCTCGGAGAATTAGCCGGAATGAATCCAAAGGTGGAGAAGGGCAAATCTGAAGGACTTTGGATAATGTCTTTCCAACAACCCGGCTTGATCCGAGCGACCCATTTTGATTTAGAAGTCTGCTCTGTGGGTCGCAGTGGGTCTTCTTTCCAAAGGAAACGTGTCCAAAGTTTAGGGGAACGGAGAACATACAAGACACCTAGCAATGGTCCTTGCGGTTTAGATGCATTCTGGAGCATAGAAAGGGCCTAGGTTCAGTGATGGAAATGCCAGCTTTGCATGCAAAACATCTCTGGCATGCTATGGACGGTAGGCAAGACTGGAGCTTGGATAAGTTACTTTTTGGATCCCCAGAATTCCCCAACCAGCACATCCAAGTCAGGATAGCCTGGCCTAAATCATGTTGATGCTGTTGTTTCAGAGGATGTGATAAATTCATGTATCGTTTTCCACTGTTGAACAGCTCTTACCATCAGGACGTTCCTCCTAATGTTCAGGTGGAATCTCTTTTCCTTTAGTTTGCATCCATTGTTCCATGGCCCAGAAGCTGGCTTCATCCTCCATATGACATCCTTTCACATTTTTAAGCATGGCTATCATGTCACACCTTCTCTTCCCCAGGCTAAAAATGTTCCCTAAGCCATTCCTCACAGGACATGCATTCCAAACCTTTCACCAATTTGGTTGCCTTCCTCTGGACATGCCTCAGCTTCTGAAGTTGAAGGCTTTCAAGGCTGGCATCCATAGTTTTTGTGGGTTTCCCTGATGTTTTGCCAGCATCTATGGCTGGCATCTTCAGAGAGATGCCAGCCACCGATGCTGGCGAAACATCAGGAATAAACTCTTCTAGACCATGGCCACAGAGCCCCAAAAACCCACAAAAAATGCTGCAGCTTGTCAATATCCTTCTCGAATTGTGATGCAAGTCCTTGTGTTCATCCTGGGACTTGTGTGTGTGTTTGCCTTTCAATGCAAAATGAAGCTTGACGCACCAATAACACTAAGATGCAATGCACTGGGAGGTTCTGGAATCCAATCTAGAACATCTAGAACCAGGACCCAAAATCCCAGGTTTGCTTAAACCAGGGGTAGGCAACCTTTTTGAGCTGGGGGCCGGGTTGCTGTCCCTCAGGCAACTGGGGAGCTGAACTCAAAATGGCGCCCGGCGGCTCTGGATTAGTTCCAATAGCAGAAGCTACTCAATCCATTGCATAAGTGTTACTGAACATTAGGAAGAACATCTTTGCTGTAAGAGCAGTTAGACGGTGAAATGGAGGGTGGCGGACTCTCTGTCTTTGGAGGTCTTCAAACAGAGGTTGGATGGGCATCTTTCAGGATCACTTTAGTTGTGCATTGGCTGGACTAGAGCCCTTTGGTCTCTCAGGCAACTGGGGAGCTGAACTCAAAATGGCGCCCGGAGCGGGGCGGAAGCTGCGGCGGGGCGGCAATCGGTGGCAGAACCAGGCTGGGGCTGGTCCCAAGGCCTTGCTGGGCCGGATCCGGCCCGCGGACTGTAAGTTGCCGACCCCTGGCTTAAACCTTCCTGACGTTGAAGCATGCGGTTCTTCCTCCTCCTTTTCTACCATACGGAAACCTGTTTGTATTATTAAAAATTCCACCACCCGTCTCCTACTAATATTCCTTTGGGTTTCTTTTGCTGTTTTATTGCTATCAGCCTGGGAAAAATCTCTCTTTCAGGAGAAAACAACGATACCGTTTTTAAGAAACGATCATAAAGATGATGATTAGAAAGCCCGGTATCTGTTTTTATAGAGCTACAGACGTTCTTGACAGATCTTTGGGGAGTCGGTCTCTGGGGGATCTTTAATTTTCTTTCGGGTATTTTTGTTTTCCTTTGCTGATTTCTGAGAAGTCGGCTGTTTTTAATGCGGCCGTCGCTCCGAAACCAAACTCTTGATGGATGCGAGAGCTTTGCCGAAGCAGTAAATGTAAATTGTTTTATTATTATTAATATTATTATTTTTTCCTCTGGCCACTTGTGTTTTATTTGAAATTTACAAAAGCCGCACGCCTTGTTCATAGAAGCTGGCCTGGAAAGTAGTGCTTTCTTTCCCTCTCTCTCAAGTAGTTAGTTTCCCATCAAACGGCATTAATAATTTAGCCTCTAATTAAAAGTGAGGTCAAACAATGAAAAATGACTGAGCTAAGTGGTTACACAGTGATGTATTAAACGGACGCTGGTCTTTTACAAACCCTCCGCCACCTCCCCAAAAATATAAATAACCCAAATGGACGTAGAAAGGTTTGAGGCTGTTGGTATCCGAAACGCATTTATAGTCGAAGTAAGTCCCGAGGAGATATGTTTCATTTAAATCTTTTCGCAGGTGAGAGCCAAGCTAGGCCTCTCAAGGACTTGGATTCCCATGCAGCTCCCGTTTCCTTCGGAACGGTTTGGTTTATCTGGAGGACGGCTCCTCGGCTTCTCATAATGACAAAGAGCGAGGATATGCTCCTCCAGGCTTCCTGAGCTCACCAGAAGGCCACCGGCAAGCATTCAAAGGACGGCGAGAGGAAAAAGCACAGAGATAACTTTGATTTTACATTCCCCAAAGCCGTTCTCTATTAAGCGACGAGTGTCTCGAGTCAGTCTCTGCATACCTCTGCCCTAAATGGGATGCTGGCTACTCTCAAGGAATCCGCCCTAAAAACTTAGGTGGCTTCCGTGTCAATGAGGCCTTGGATCCATTTTGCATTGTACTCTGAACTTCCAAGGATAACCTTAGCGTAAAAATATTCCCCAGGGGTAGAAACCCTCTCTTGCATTGTGCACATCATCAGAACGAATGCCGTTCTGCTTAAGCGTCTTGACTTTGCACTGAAAGTTTGGCTCTAGGTTTATTTCATTAAACAGAAAAAATGCTGCAGGGTGATGTCTGAAAACGACTCTGGAAATTGTAGGGATCGCATTGTTGAACCAAACATACGTCGGGGTGACATGATTGCCCCCCATTGCATATCTCAAGGGCTGCCACAGAAAGAAGGGGTCAGGTTTGTTATCTGCTGGCCTAGAAGATATGGCCAGGTTTCGTGTCACATTGATTCAATGACGTGAATCCTATAGGTTAATCCAAAGTAGGGAGGATGCAATGTATCAATGACTGGCTGGTGAGACTCAGAGTGTATTCATATAAGAGAGTTATAGTAGGTTGCTACCACTGTAAATATCATGGTTCCAACCTTCAGATATGGAGTTCCACTTTCTTGGATTGCAGTACTAGAGATATCTCACATAGACATCTATGTCAGCGCTTCTAAACCTGTGGATCGCGATCCCTTTGGGGGTCAAACGGCCCTTTCACAGGGGTCGCCTGAAACCATCGGAAAACACATATTTCCAATCGTCTTAGGAACTGAGACACTCCTCCTTTATGGTTGGGGGGGGGGGTTCCCTTTTTTAAAAGGCCCCAGCATTAGGAAGGTTGAGAACCACTGATTTTTGTCCTTCTCCAAACTGCAAATCCCAGGATCCTGTAGGAGGGATCCATAATAATTAAAGTGGGACTTCTATCATGCCATCATATAGGTTATCTCCCCATGAATCAACTACAATTGATCATTGTTGTCAAGTTATCTTCAGCGTATGGCAACCGTATGAATGAGAGACCTCCAAGTCACTCTGGTCTTGCAAACCAGCTTTCTTGATGGAGTCTTTCCATCTGGAATGTGGTCCTCCTCTTTTCCTTCTACATTGCCATTGTCTTTTCTTATGGGTCATGTATTTTCATGATATGGCCAAAGTACAACAACAGTCTCTGTTTAGTCATCTTTGCTTCTAGGCTTGATCTGTTCTAGGAACCATTTGTTGGCCTTTTGGGCACTCCATGGCATTCACAGAACTCTCCGGGACATAGGTAAACCCTGTTGATTCAATGGGTCTACTTTAATTGGGCTTAACAACAACACTGAGGCCTATATTCTGTTTAAGAAAGTTCTAATTGGTTCTCCGTTGCAAACTTTTGCTTTATTTTGAGGCACGTAACAGCATCCATTTGTCAAATGTTAATATTCCCTCAATGTCCAGAGGACATACCTTGAAAGTTATTTTTATAATGACGATGGCAGCGGCGTTGGCGGCGTGCGGTTTTTATTTTTAAATAGAGGAAACAATGTTCTCATTCTCCATTTTTGCTCGGTTACAGAATTACCGACCGGCTGCAATTTGAAATACAATTATAAAAATGCGAAGACGGCGAATACCAACAAAGTCAAATAGCGTCAAGCTGCCTCCAGAACCCGCCGGCTTACAGTTTAGTATCATTTAAGGGGATTGTACCGAGCCTTTTGTAGTAGATTAAAGACAGATATTTTGTTTGTTACAATCAAACCTGCCGTTTCGGTTTTATAAATTTTTAAAATATTAATTATCGCCGGCAAAGTACACGGAGGTGAATGCATTAACTGGGTTTCCTGCTTAGGTGGCAACTATTTGGTGTTTGGCATTAGATTAGCCAAGGCCAGGTTGGGAATTTTAATCCAGCTTGTTAAGTTATTAAATTTCCTTTATTTACAGACAGATCTTGCTTTCATTAACATTGTAACAGGTGCTCATTAAGAATTTATCGCGGGAGAGGAAAAGAGTGAACGAGAAAGAGAGGCGAAAGGAGGAAGACGGAGACCAAACTCTTCTCCACCTGGTGCCTTTTAGTTTTCACTGCAGAGCATTCGGAAGGTTAAGGAAAGAAGGGAAAGTCACTAACAGTTTCGGGGAGATTGGAGTGAAATACAAAGAAGGAAAATTCGGCATCGTAATCCTGTGCCATCGTTTAAAAAGAAAAAGTCCTGAAAAGCTTTGCGCCGGCCTGAGGCCGAAATTAGGGCTTGCTAGGGCAGAGTGTTCATATGCTCCTGAACCCTAACGTGTGGCGCGGGTGCCATCTCAGCACGCCACAGTTTACACGGGGGGGGGGGAGCGCCATGATGATGTGCCTCATGTGCCATGTCCAAACGGTGTGGCACACAAGGGATGTCATAGGGCAGCGCCAGGGCACTAATGGCGCCTCTGTGGCGGTGCACAAAGGAGACGCGTTTTGCGGATCTTTTTTTGAGCGGATCATTGCCACGCCATGCGGTCGCCACTGCAACAATCTAGGGGAGAAAGGGTCAGCCTCTGGCCCTTTCTCCCAATCTGTACAGCCCCTTAGTCTCAAAGGTGCCACTAGAATTCTAGCTGATATGTCCAAAATACTATAGCCTCAATATATTCATCTTCACTCTCTTATGCACACTCTTTTATACTTTTATACTACCATTTGTCTGCTTTGCCACCAATACCACCAGATATCCAAGTGCAAATGCAGAGGGATGCATGGACTTCTCAACATGGAGACCCAACGTTTCCTTTCCGCTTTGCATTCTTGAGCAAAGACTAATAGAATTTTAATATCATCTGTAATCACACTAAAAACTCCAGTTCAAAATTCTTGAGCATCGCTTCGGCGTTATGGAATTGCTCAGGATCCAATTAGCATAATCGTTTCCTAAGTCCCTAAGAGCCCCATTTTAGGAGCTTTTTATTTTCTGTAAACAGTTTTTGTTTCAGACGTGTGAGTATGTATGGAAATGAAGGACAACGGGGTACATTGCCAAAGTGGTCCTCTTTGGCATGGCCTCTATGAAACGGAATTGGTTGCAGGATGGCTAGTGGCTCCCATGGCAATGGAGCGGTCAATCAGCTCTGGCTTTTAGTCTGAACTTTAAAGGAGCTATGCTGAAAAGGTGCTGAACCTATTGGTTGGCCATTTTTGTTAGGTATAAATATAGTTGGCCCTCCACATTTGTGGCTTTGACTTCTGCGGATGTAATTGTCCATAGATTTGATTAATATGTTCTCTTTAGGAATGTCTAGGGCCTCCATTGTGACTCTGTGGCCAGCTTTTGCCAGATGTTGTGCTGGATGACCTAGAGATTATAGTTTTCTGTGGGTTTTTGGGGCTATGTGGCCATGTTCTAGCAGGGACGTAGCTAGATTTTAGGAAGGGGGGGGTCCAGACTAAGTGCCACCATTATAATGAGGCTTGGGTGCGGCAGCGCAGCAGCACACACCATTCATTTTTCTAATGGAAGGGGGGGGTCTGGACCCCAAGACCCCCCCCCCTGGCTACGTCCCTGGTTCTAGAAGAGTTTATCCTGAGTTTCACCTGTATCTTGGCTGGCAAAGATGCCAGCCAAAGATGCAGGCGAAACGTCAGGAATAACTCTTCTAGAACAGGGCCCATAACCCAGAAACCCACAGAAAACTATGGATGCCAGCCATGCAAGCCTTCAACTTTACAGACCTAGAGATTCCTAGAGAGCACTCTTCTCTAGGCATTTGTAGGTCCTCCAGGACAATTCTATGGTCAACCTCTGTTGGATGTTGATCATAGAGCTGTGCTGGAGGACTTAGAGATTCCTAGATAGATACTCTCAGCATTTTTATTTGTGGTTTTTCCATTTTCACAGGGGTCCAGCATCCCCAACCCCAGTGAATGTGAAGGGCCCAGACCAAGTTCTTCCCAAGCAACAACATCAATGGCCTGTTCTTCAGACATTGCCTGAATCCTGGATCACCCTCCTTCCTCCTTGATTTGTTCACGCCACCTTGATCCATCTTTTGCCTGTACCTTTTATATTCCTGTCCAACCCTGGTGCGCTGGAGTACTTTCTTGACCCATTTAAAGCCTTTGTATACAGCCTGCTTTTAGGAGAGCTATCAGCCTGAGCCATCAGCTTTGGGTATGAGCAATGTGATAAACGAACTGAAGCTTTTAATCACAGATTGAAACGAAGCATCTCTCTTCTCATCAGGTGAGTCTGGTGGAAAAAACTTGCTCTCTGTTTGGAAAAAACCTTCCCCACAAGTGGTCAAAGGCTTAAGAAAATGTACTCTCACAACTCAGATGATATAAAATCACGGAGTTGAGCTTCATGCCCAAACTGTCTGTTTCATTAGGTACAGATGGTTCTCCTTTGTGGGAGTCAGCAGACGCCAGGCATTTAGTATCTACTTTGTTTCTCACTAGATCACCAAGATCCACCTCCAAGATCCATGCGGAAGCGACAGGGGAGGCTGGCATCTTCCATGTCAGGAGGGCAATGAATCCATCCCAGGCTTTTGTCTGAATTTGAAACGTGTTCCTTTAAAGGGAGTGTTGGGGAAGCAGCCAATGAATTGGTTCTGGATTTTAATTGACAGCTATCCAAGGGGCTGAACCTCTTCATAGTTGAGATTAAAACCTGGCACAGAGTCACCACCCCACCAACCTGGAGGCCCTACCATTATTATCATTACTAAGCTTCATTTATATAGTGCTGTAAATTGACACAGCGCTGTACATCCAATCAATTAAAATAGGTAAAATAAACCAATGTTCAATATAAGCATATATTCTACCAGGCCTTTGCTGGTTTAAAGCACGGGTGTCATCTCTCTTCCAGGCTCCACAGACCTCCTTAACAACTTGTTCCTTTGGCTGTGGCACACGTAAGAAGGGGAAAAAAGCAATTGATTGATTAATTTGTTAAATGCTAGGCATTTGATTGACTCAAAGATCTTTAATTGGGGCAGGAGAATTCTCTTGCCTTGCTCTCTGTATTTACTCCTGCCTTGTATCCTTTTAGGTTCCAGGCCTTCCTTCCTTCCTTCCTTCCTTCCTTCCTTCCTTCCTTCCTTCCTTCCAAAAAATATTGTACAGCATCTTGCTCATTTTTAAAGGCCTTGAAACACAGATGAAACAACGCTGAGATCCGATTTGATAACAGGACGGCTGGGAAGTCAGCTTGTAAGCAGACTTTTAGCATTATTCTTTCTATGCCCCCTCCTTTCTTCTTCTTCTTCTTTTTTTTAAAAAGAAAAGAATAGGAAATCTTTTTAAAGCGTGGCTGTTAATATTCATGGTGCTGCTGACAGTTTGTCTTCCCTTGTTACTGAGCTTTGGCGTCTGTGCGTTCCTTCGCTTTCCCTTCCTCTCCTATTGTGTCTCTGGACAGACAGTTGATTCAGAGACACTAAAGCTCCAAAGTGATTGTCCTTTGTAAATTGAGGAGTTCCACGGGCGGAACATCAAAGATATCGCCGAACCGTTGCTCTGTCTCTCAAGACGGATTCCCACTTTGGAAGTTTTCCTAAATTAAAAGGGATTTATCTTGGCTTTCGCAAATCCAAGCTACACAACACACAGAGGGCAGGCGGGGAGAAGGCGGCTGAGTCCCTCTTGGCCTGGAAGTGCTGCAGCACTGGATTTATGCTGCAACGCCATGCAAACACAGAAAGGAAAGCAGAGTTCGGGTTCCTAAAGGGAAGTTTCTAGTCCTTAGGTGTTATGGCTGAAAGGAAGGGGTCTCTTTGGAGCAGCAGAATTGAAGTTCTAGAGCAGTGGTTCCCAAATGGTGCTCTTTTAAGAGGTTTTGGATTTCAGCTCCCACAATCCCAACATAGCTTAAAGGACACAGTTTGGGGACCACTATTCTAGAGGTTGGAGGAGGAATTTCTATCCCTTCCCTATGGTTGGCAAACCCAGATGAAATGATGCCAATTCAGAGTATTCATATATTTGAAGAGATGTCATATTGAGGATGGAGCAAACTTCTTTTCTGCTGCTCCAGAGATGAGGATGCAGAGCAATGGCACCAAACACCAGGAAAAGCGATTCCACCTAAAAACTAGCAAGGAAGAAAACACTAAGCATTAGCAAGGGAGGGAAAAAAGAATTGCCAGGGATTTATTTTTGGCTATGAACATGTGGGCTAACATATGCGATGGCAAACAAAGCAGGCTCTCAAATTGTCTTCCGAGCAGATCGCAAGCAGTAGGCGTCCCCGCGTTTATTAAACCCGACTGCTGTTCTTTTCGAATACTTTTCAACATCTGGTGAACTGTCAAGGCATTGCTTAAATATTTTAACAAACAAGTTAAAATATTTTTACGGGAGGGTAGTAAAAATATAAGCCGCAATCACTTAGGGCTTATTCGAGAAACGCTTCCAACGGAAAGAGGAGAAAAAAAGAAGAAGAAGGCCTGTTGTTTGGTTTGAGAACAGTTTTCAAACCAGATGCATCTTTAAGGAACGAAGAGCCGTCGAGTGCTGAGACAACACAAAATAGTCTGGTTGTGTACAAAGCTTTGTGTATGCATTGTGTATTAATTTACCCCAGGTTTTAACCTAGGCTATAAAAGAGTTGTCCAAGGTGCTTTTTTGCAACCCTAGCCTACAGTACTTAGTTACGGTTGTGTAGCTAAGGCTACATCTGCACTGCAGAAATAATCCAGTTCAACCCGTTTAACTGCCTTGACTCAATGCTATGGACTTCTAGGAACTGTAGTCTTGGGAGACACTTAGCCTTCTCTGTCAAAGAGGCTCTGGTGCCACAACAAACTACAATTCCCAGGATTCCATGAGCCATGGCAGTTAAAGTAGGTTATTTCTTTATCTCTTTACTGGACCTCTCTAATTGTACTGCATTGAAAAACTGTACTGATTCTATTCCTTTATTGTTTTTAATGATGCAAAAGCTTTTCCGTACTTTTCATCGTGGATTGCTTATATTTTGCCCCAGGTGAAGGGTGTGATCCTTAAATGAAACAGAGGAACATATGAATGAGCATTCCTCTGAATTTCGCACCAGCCGCCTGCTCATTTCGGCACCCCTGCAAATATCTATTCAGACTTGGTAAATAAACAGATGGTCACAATGGCTTACTTTCCCTCCTAAAGAATCACACGCTGTACCAACTATCCTGAATTTCCTACCATGTAAGAGAAAGGGAAGGCAAAACAAGCATTCGGTGGAGTACTTTTGATGCACCTTCATTGGCAAGGGCTGTTTCCTTGCTGCATAACCCAGCAGGTAGAAATGCAAAGGCTACACAACACAGGATATGACTTGTACCAAGTAGGAGTTCAGATGTGCTCAGTACTTTTCAAGGTTGACGATAAAGCATCTGCAGCAAGTTAGATCATGGAAAGATCGCACAGTGGATATTTAGAGATTGGCTAGCCAGCAGAGTTTGCAGCTTCCTTCAGGGGCATGGGCAACACAACTGCTCCAGATGTTTGACTCGCCTGTTGCGTGCTGTAGAATAAGGAGATTGCAAAAGTGGAGAAGCGGCCGCCTTCCCCCCGTTTGGGTTCTCCCGCCTCTCCATTTCTGCCAAGGAAAGAAGCTTAACAGATGGAGCGCTCTATGTAGCTGAGCTAAAAAGGAGAGTTACAAGCGCGTTCTGTACACACTCCAGATATAAAGCGGGAGTACGGATGTATAACTGGATTTCACATGCACGCCTTGTTATCCTTGCTTAGTGATCCCCAGACTACATCCCAGGGGGAAAACCTATCCAAACATAGTTTTGGTGAGCTCTAGAACATCCACCTACAAAGTGCAAGAGGAGATGGCCTTATAATAAATCTGACCGGTGATCCATCCAGCTCAGTATTGTCTGCTCTGTAGTGGTTTCAGTGAAAAGCCTTCTCCAGCATGACTTGGACTTGGTTGGCTTCAAAGTGAGTGACTTTTCATACACAACATGTGCTCTACCATTGAAAGAAGAGCCAAGGTGCACTGGTCTGAGCGCTGGATTAGATGTTTGAAGACAAGGGTTTGAATGCCTACTTGGACATGGAAACCCAGCGAATGCCTTTTGGGCAACTTCACATCTTTTAGCCTTAAAAGAAGGTAGTGGCAGACTGCCTCTGAAGAAATCCTGCCAAGAAAACCCTATGATATGGTCACCCTAAGGTTTCACTAGAGAGTCAGCACAATGTTGTGGTTTGGATGCTGGATTAGGACTCTGCAAAACCAGGGGTTGAATCCTCACTTGGCTTTGGAAACCCACTGGGTGACCCTGGGCTAGTCACATTCTCTCAGCCTCAGAAGAAAGCAAAGGCAACCCTCTTCTTGCCCATGATACTGGTGGGACTGGGGCAAAGCCTTCCCCCAAAGATCTTGAAGGTCATATAGGAAGATACAGTCTAACAATACAGACTCTTCCCTTTCTTTCTGCTGCATCTGTCTGTTTGGTTCCAACCTTGGTAGGAATATCCCAGGTAAGCACTGATTGCTTGCAAGCCACTCCATGAAATTCTCTATTTCCTGGGAGGCCAAATGTCAAGGAAGCTCTATGATTTGGATTAAGAAATGTCATGGGCTAAAAAGCAGCAAAGTTATTCCTTTAGATATTTAAATTGATCAAAAGATTAAAGCCTATCAAGGCTGGAGTGTATAGTTTCATTTTATGATCTGCTCCAGGGCATGCCTTATAAAACAGAATCTGCAGTTGAATTGCAAGGCAAGGTGGCAAGAAAATCCACTGCTGTGTCAGATGGATGAGCAAACGAAGAAAGAACAGAGAAATAATGGGACTGTTATGAACGTTATAATATCCGATCCGATCTGGATTGTATTAAGAAAAGGGGGAAATGTCCTATACTGAATTAGAGCCAGGACTTGCTGTTTGCTTGATGTTGTGAGCTGTCCAAGGTAGTGAACGAAACACACTTTAAGCAAGTCCAACCCACTGCCTTGTTTTCTTCCAGCCAGAGAATTGGCCAGCATGTTGTATGTAGATAAGAGACCTATGGCCCAATTGATTGGTTGATTGATTATTAACTTATTTATTCAAAACATTTAAAACCTGCTCTTTAACCAACAAGAAGAAGGAGAAGGGACAAATGAAGGAGTAGGAGGAGAAGAGGTGGAGAGGAAAAGAAGAAGGAGAAGCAGGAGAGAAGGAAGAAGAGGAGGAGGAGGAAGGAAGAGAAGGTGAAGGAGAAGGGGAGGAGGAAGATTAAGAGGAGAGGAGGAAGAAAGAAGAGGAGGAGGAAGAGGAAGAAGAAGGGCAAAGGAGGAGGTGGAAGATGAAGAGGAGAGAAATAGAAGATGAATGTGGAAGAGGAAGAGGAGAAGAAAGAAGCAAAAAGAGGAGGAAAGAGGAGAAGGACGATGAAGACAGGAGGAGAGGAGGAGGAGGAGAAAAAGAAGAGGAAAGAAGGAGGGGGAAGAAAAGAAGAGGAAGAAGAAGTGGGAAGGAGTGAAGAATTATGGCAGAAATTAAATCCTTTTTGAGGACAAGGCTCAAATGTGGGTGAGATGAGAAAGCCATCCCTCTTTACCTTTCTTTTCCAAAGCCAGGAAAATGTTGTGATTGGCCTCCAAGCAGACCAAGCCACTTTTGAAACTGACCCACCCCATGAAGAAAATGAACGCTGTGCAAACATTTTTCTAAGTCTGAATGCTCCATTTGCACTCCGAAAAGTGTTTGTGTTCCAAAAAACCAGATTTTCAGCAAATAAAGGATTTAAAAAAACACCCAGAGAGGTCTGGGGGGGGGCATGTGGTCAAGCGAAGAAAGGCATTTAAGAAGAGGTTGTAAGACCTGGCACAACGGCGGCTCTCTCTCTGTTTTATTTTATGTTTTCAGGGCTTGGGAGCTGGATAATGAGAAATGAATTTCTGTCTTAATGCATGGTTGGGAAGTTTGCAAAAGAAAATAGAACTTGGGAGCCTGAGCCAAGCGACTGGCAGCTATTTCAGGCACAAAGCGAAAGCACCTCTGTGCCAAGCCTCGGCAGCTGTAGAAGAAAACTGACCATGAAATGAGAGCGAGATGGAGACAGAGAAAGGGCACGAGTCAAGGGCTGGAAGGCCAAAGCGCTGCGATCGCCATGGAGCCATTGTTTTGATCCTAAGCCCCTGGAAAGGTGCCGGCTGGCCCTCCGTGTGCCCCAGGTTCAGGTTAAATCGTCCCCCGTGGATGATGGGGATCCATGCAACCCTGTCGAGGGATGTTTCTAATTAACTGTCGGAGAGTATTGGTTTACATTTTGGCAGAAGGATCTGGCTGCGCAGAGGTGAAACTTCGCCGACTTGAAACAGACCGCAGTTGCAGGCTGTTAGTTTTTGATATGGGCTGTTGTGCCCAAACGGTGGAGTGCCGAGGGCCGGGATCCAAAGAACTGGGTGGCTTTTTTCATGCGGCGAAGGATTTGGACGTGACACTTGTCTTCCCTCTGGCAGAAATCCTTTTGGAAATGGAGTGGCGTGTGAGAGGACTTGCAGGAGGGCACCGAAGCTCTATGGGAATGCTGTAGCACAGGGTTTGTTCATGGAAGGCTGCAGTTCAAGGAGGTTGTTGTTGTTGTTGTTGTTGTTAACTCATGGCAACCTTGTAGAGGAGACATCTCCAATTCTCCCTGTCCTCCACTGCTCAGCTCAGGTCTTCTAAATTCATACCTCTCTGACTGTGTCCATCAGGCATAAGGCCTTCCTCTTTTTCTACTGCCCTAGCATTATTGCCTTTCCCAATGAGTCCTGCCTTCTTATAATGTGGCTAAAGTGTGACAGTCTCAGTTTGATCCTCTTGGCTTTCAGGGAGAATTCAGACCTGATTCGTTCAAGGATCTATTTGTTCATCTTTTTGGTTGTCCATGATATCCTCAGAGTCCAGATGCTTTGCAGTTTCCAATCATCCACAGTTAGTAGTCATTGGACAGTAGCCTGAGCAACTGTCACATAGGCCATCTGGTCACAGTCTTTGCCACTGCTTAAAGATGGAATTTTTTTTTTTGGGGGGGGGGGTTAAATCATAGCAGTTATTTTCAGTGTCACTTCTATCCATGCAAGGCCTGTGCAGATCTGATGCGAAATGGCATTCTCGTGCCATCCATTTGGGTGATGCCATCCCCCCACTTTCTTTTGGGGTGATGTTTCAGTGGCAGACTCCCCTGTGTTTTCGAATGATCCCTCCCCTTCCAGTCCTTCCCCAGCAAGAACAGATACGTTTGACTCTGAAGTCAAGGAGAGAGTTGATTATTCGGGACAAGAGTCATCGCAGCGCAGAGTAATACCCTCCCCTCTTTGAAGATAATACACAGCCCTTAACTCTTGGAAGATCACATGGCGTTCTTCTTCCTTGGAGAGGGTATTGAAACGAGCCCGGTCTTTTGAACAAGAAGTGATATTCCCATTTATAAATGGCGAGCGATAAGCTCTAAAATGCCACTTTTGAAATTGAACCCAAAGATGTGTGAACTGTCAGCAAAGAGGGAGAGAGAGAAGAGAGAAGAGAGGGAGAGAAGGTGGAGAGGGGGCGATGGAGAAAGTGAAGTGATTTACCTTGGTCATTGGATAAGTAAGGGAAGAATTGCCGCTGATGATAAGAAAATGGAGGCAGGGGACAGGATGACTGAGACTGCAGATTCTTAAGAGACTCAGATATGTATGTGACAGCTTCCAGTGACTTGCATTCCCTTGCCTTCAGGGCTATTCCTGGTTTTGTGACTATGCCCCATGCTGATGTACTCAGCTTGGAAGGGAAAGGAAACAAGGAGGCCTTCCAAAAAATTGGAAGCACAGAGTGCTGGCATTTTAGAATTGGAAGGGGATTTCAAAGTCATCTAATCCAATGCACTATCTTCCAGCTGCAACAGCCCTGATGGAGAGATGTCCTCTGCGTAATCTGGTCTTCCTTGGAGCTTGGAAAAGTTCCCTTTTGGGAAAATGATTTCCAAGATCTTGGATGGTGGAATATTCTGGAGGTTGCGGTAAAACGTGAAGTTTCCCAAGCTCTGTTCTGCACCAGGGACAAGTCCTGAACAACCTCAAGTAGAGCCTTCAACCACGTGCAGTGCACTGTCACAACTTGCTCAAAAGGTTGTGTATCACGTCAGAGACTTAACAACGCCATTGTAAATTTATGCATCATAACCTCTGTTGCAGACTTTCAGCCACTATTAATGTGCTCAATTTTAATTCATCTTTCTTCCAAAGAACTCGGGATGATTTGATCTTACCTGATCCAGCAAACCCTGGCAAGTAGGTTAGCTGGGGAGACACTGACTGCATTTGCACTGCAAAAGTAATGCAGTTTGGCACCGCTTGAACTGCCATGGCACAGTGCTGTGGTTAGATTTGAATCCATGGACTTTGTTTTGGTTCATGTTGTGAACTACCTTGGGTTCCACCCGGGAGAAAGGTGGGATATAAAATCAGTCCATTCATCAATCTTTTGAAGCCAGATTGACTCTTCAGTCCCCAATGTGTGGAACATTTCATCTAAAAACCATGTTGTCACTACTCTCTAGTTCCAACACACGAGGTGACTGTAGAGTTGCCAGTCATACAACCTATTCGGCTTCCCAGATTCAAAACCAGAGAAGGCTCCTGTTCCTTTAACAATTGTGGAGGAGAGGGAATTTCAGCAGGTGTTGCCTGATACCTGGCAGCCTGATGCGCAACACCTGCTGACATCCTCTCTTCTACACAAACATTAAAGGCGCACAGGAGCCCTGTCCAGTTTTCACTCTGGCAACCCTGGGTGACCGAAAGCAATCAAAGTTGCCCGTTTCTAACGCTAAAGGGAGGTATGCCACCCTCTTTCTCCCACAATAATAATTACGCCCAGAGGACCCTGGGTCATGCCGTCACAGAGACGCGAGTTGACAGGTGAGGCCGCCGTGACAAAGGAAGGAACCGGGCCCTCGAGTGGTTGTGACATTTATTTTTCCTCCCCTATCGATCCCATCAAGTCTGCACCACTCCTGGGGTCATCCTTACACCATAGACTATTTGCTTATTGTACTGGAAAGCAGGTGATAAGTGCTTTGTATACAAACTGTCATGGCCACACGCCGAAGCGCTGCGCATCGGTGCACGCACAAAGCAGGGAGCGCGTATGAATGAGCGATCCAGAGGTCCTCTTCAACCCAGAGGTTGATAGGCAGCATGGTATATAAAACTGTCACAGCACTAAGCACTCTGATGATAATGCACTCCAGGTACAGAGGACAGGTACACTGCAGTTAGTAAGGGGTATGCGTTGTTGCATGTTACTTCTTTAAGAGAAAATATAGTATCAGTGGAAGAACTACCAATGGAAGGAATAGGGACTGGTTCCCAAACCACACAAAAGGAGTTATCCAATGTGTTTCCTATCCCATCACAAAGCTTCAGTTCTTTGGACAGTTCCTTAAAATCAGGAGTGGATGCATTGCCTCACTGAGATGGGAGCTGCCACCAGGTGAATATTGTTTCTTCCATTTTCTCCCCATTACAAAGGGTTCCTTTCAACTCTTTGCTGATGTGGGATCTAGGTCCCTGCAGATATTTCATACTACAACTCCCACCCACCCTATTTAGCATGGCCAGAGGTCAGGGCTGATGTGAGTGTTAGTGTGAAAAGACCCGAGAGGTGCTACATCGGTGCTACTTTGGAGCCACCCAAAGTCTTATAACTCTGCTACCTATTCATCTGAGATGTATTTAGTATGAATACCTTGTAAGCACTTGATCATTATGACCCAACAGCTTACTATTTGCTGTCCAATTTCCCCACTGCTATAGGTTGCCTCCACTCCAGGGTTTTTTGCTCAGCACCCTGCGGACATTTCACCCAAATATATAACAAGACACATTCATGTCCAACCATGCATTTGCTCACCAGCTTTGCATTACGGCTTTTCTAGGCATCTGTGAGAGGCAGCTTCAGGATTCACCCTTGCTGTTCCTATGCTAGCAGGATGTCCTCCATCATTTTGCGGCAATGGTATCGACGTAGCTTTTGCTCCAAAGTGGTGCCCTTATCCAGATCACTTATTTTGTGGCTCATGGGAGCTGGCAGCACATTGTACTCCCACTTGAAATAGTGTACAATGTCCTCGGATCACGACAGCAACTTGCCCACCAACTGTGTCCTAGTTTCCACCAGATTTAAATGCAAATTATGTTAATAGGAGAGGGCTCTTGCGTATGCTGAAATATGCAGATTGGCCCCAGCCTTTCGGCTCATTATTAATGTCGTTGCAAATATGTGCACAAACAGAACGCATTCTCCTAATTCGGCATCCAGTACTCATCGGCACGTGTCTCTGTCTCTGTGTCTTCAAGTTGCTGGTCGATTTATGGGGACTCCATGAATTTTCATAGGGTTTTCTTAGGCAAGGAATACCCAGAGGTGTTTTTTCCACCCAGTTCCTTCCTCTGAAATATAGTCTACAGCACCTGGAAGAAACTGGCAGTCTTCCATACAAGTCTTCCAACCAGGGCTGAGCTTCCAAGATCAGTGGGTTCTGGTGATGTTTGGGCACATGCATAGAAAAATAGGCAAGGTAGCAGATCTGAGAAGGTTTCTACTAAATGCCAGCAGCCAGTTGGCGCTATGGGATCACCTGGCTCCTCAAGAACATTGCTTCATACATTTAAACAGGGCTATCATATCAACTCTTAACCTTCTCTTCTTCAGGCTGAAATTCCCAGCTCCTGAAATCACTCCTCATAGGGCTTCATGGTTTCCAGATCCTTCACCATTTTGGTTGCCTTCCTTTGGATATGCTCCATCTTCTCAATATCCGTTTTGAATTGTGGGGCCCAGAACTGAACACATTATTCCAGGTAGAATAGAGTGGGGCTATGACTTCCCTCAGTCTAGACCAGTGGTTCCCAACCTGTGGGTTGTGACCCCTTTTGGGGGTCGGACAAACATATCACAGGGATTGCCTATGACCATTGGAAAACACATATTCCTGATGGTCTTAGGAGCCGAGACCATCGATTGGGAGTCACCACAACATGACAAAGTGTATTAAAGGGTCGCGGCATTAAGAAGGTTGAGAACCACTGGCCTAGATACTACTATTGATGCAGCCTAGAATCACATTGGATTTAGCTGTTTCTTCCTGGGGTTGGTGGTGAGAATAGATGACCTTTGAGGGGTTCCCATCCAACTCTCTGATGCTCTGATTTGAAAATCCAGCCCCAGTTGCAATGTTTTTCAAAGGCGCCCCCAACCCATCTCCCCACCGTCACAAAAAAGGTGCTTCTCCAGATGCTTTTATGGTCCCTTCCAGCCAAACCCCAGCATCCTTGACCGGCATCTCCGCATCCCCCTCCGCCGTATCTCTTTTCCGCCACCTTCCCGGGCCCTTTACCAAGGCTGCCCCCTTTTTTCCCTCCCGCCGCCTCGGGAAGAAGAGAGATGGCGAACGCCTCTCCCTTGATTGTGTCGATGGGAGATGATTTTCAAGGTGAAATTTCTAGTTCAGTTGAGTCACTTTCATTCAAGGCAATGAGCAAAATGTCAGCCCCCGCGTTGAACCGCATTCGGCGGCCTCCCTTCTCTTGGCTGCATTTAAATTTACTCCACTTTTCCCTTCCTGACACCTGTTTAAATCAATATCTTCCTCTCCAGGTCGTGGGTAGAATGTGCCTGGTCTCCCCGCACAGCGCTTCTCAAATCCACTAAAATCAACACAATAATTGAAATATTTTCAACCTGATTACACCGCTGCCTGAGGCTAGGCTGGTTGCTAAGGGTAAGCTCCCCGGTTGCTAGGGGGAGTAAATCATCTTGCATTATTTGATTTTTGTTATAGATATGAAACCGCTACTCCCTCGATTAAATGTCTCTCAGTCTAACACCTATGGGACCTGGGGAAAGAGAAAGGAAAAGCGGCAACCTTGACCCTGTCAAATATATATCTCTAACTTTTCCTGTCCTCGGGCTTCCAAACCAAAGCTGTCGACTGGGTTTCTTCTTCGTTTTTTCCCCTCCCTATCTTTTGCTTTCCTTCCCCCCCTAAAAGACCCCCCTGATGCCATGGGGACCTGCGTCTGATGGGCAGAAGGAGCTGTCTTTTCCATTAGAAGAGCTCTCCGCTTGGCGGAACGCTCTCTATTTACTCCAAACAGGCCTTGATGGGGGGAACTACATGGATCTAATGGCTTTGGAGACGTCCAAAATGGGAACAATTACGGATTCTCGTTCGGTCAGAGCCCGGCCCGGCTCTACGCGCCACTTTGGCTCCGCCGACCATGAAATACAGCCAGCCCCAAACAGTGCAGAGGAGGCCAGGTTTTATTTTTGGGGGGGCTTTACACTATTGAAAAGGTGGAAGGGATTCCGGAGTGTCTGCTTGTTTCATGTGTGAGTGTGCCTTCAATCTGATCTTAGATGCTAAGCAGGGTCAGCCCTGCTTAGGACTTGGATGGGAGACGGCAAGATGCCGGAGGTGACATTTCAGAAGACATTGTGTGGCTTCAAGTTGCTACCAGGTTAGCTTTGGCTAACACTTGGACACTGTTTAGAGAATGCATAGTTCACTATGAAGCAGTATAAAAATAAAGGTGCTATTGTTACTGCTATTCAAGTCATTTCCGACTTATAGAGACCCTAAGGCAACCCTATAGTGGGGGTTTCTTGACAAGGTTTGTTCAGAGGCCTTCTCCTGAGGCTGAGAGCATGTGACTTGTCCAAACTTGCTCCATCTTGTACATGGCATGTCTTCAGATATTTAAAGATGGCTATCATGCCACCTCTCAGTCTTCTCCAAAGTCAACATACCCCAATCCCTACTTCTTTCCTCTTAGAGCTTGGCTTCCAGAGCTTTGATAATCTTCGCCACCCTTCTCCAGCGCATCAAGCTACAAGTCATGTTGCTGGAAGACTGTGATAATACAGATCCATGCAATCTTCCACCTGACCACCAGACCTGGGCAAAGGTAGTTGAGAGGAATGTCCAAAGAAATAGGTTGGTTCTTGGATGGAGGAATGGCATGGTACCATGACCGGCAATGCACTTTCACCACCTGATACTCAAAGGATGGGACAGGTTTGGATGGGTAAGATGTACCAAAGCAGAGGAGAAACAGACAGAGAAGAAGTGTCCTTTTGGGCCTGAGGGTTGTAAAATGAACACCAAACCTTGAAAAGAAGCGAAAGATGGCAGCTGGGAACAGGGGCTGTGGTGCATGGGTGGGTGCGGGTGGGGAGATGTATTTCCAATCTCTCTTCTTCTGCTGTGCCACCTTAAGCAAAGAAGAAACTCAACGATGCCGGTGAAATGAACGAGCATCCGCATGCAGTGCCCACTGGAGCAGACACAAACAATCTGAAGGTTATTGCTGCTCTTATTATTCATGGGTCTCCACTGGTGTGTGCAGACTGTACAAACAGGGAAGGAAGAGGCAGGCCTTGGCTGGCCAAAAGGAGCTGGCAAAGGGGATGTCAAACATTGACAAAGGATGTTCCGATCAGACACAGGAGAAAGAGGTGCCAGGCTGAGGTTGCCACTCGAGTCACCTTGGCATGTGGAAAGTCATTGGGAAGGAGGAGACAGGTGCAGCATCTACAGAGCTCCTTTGGAGGCAACTTTCCTAGGGCCGATTTGAAGGTTTATGTTCACCTCCATGGCTGAGCTCTGGAAAAAACAAGACAGTTCTAGCTAGTGGTGCAATGGTGCCAGACCTTTCGGGGCTCAAGTGCCAGGACCATGTAACTATAGGTTGGCACCCAATTAGGAATATATGCTTGCATAAGTCACATAAGTCTCGATACAAGTGGACATGCGATTATTAGAAGAAGAAACACATTCTTCTGATGATGCTGATCATCAAATAATTCTAATGATCAAATAATCAACCATTGAAATGGCCATTACCTATTGTGATGTGTGGCTCTCCCTCAAAATACGCCTCCATTTTGGCTAAGTTGACAACAGTTTCAAGAAACGCTAAAACTGGTCAGCTGTATCACTCGATGCTGCTGGGTCAACTTGCCGACGGGTCACTCGGAGAAGTTGGAAAGGGTTTCGATGGCCAGGCATCTCAAGCCTCCTGAACTTTAACTACAGCTGTACCCATAGCCTGTCTGCCTGGCAGCAGGTGGGCGCATGCGAGCGTCGTTCCTGCTGGGACAGAGCCAGCTGTTCCTCGAAATGAATCTCAAGTAAATTAGCAAACACCACACAAACCTGTCATTTGAATCATTCTTGATTACTTTAAATGCTGGGCTGTCTCCTAAAAACCTAGTCCCCCAGTGCCCAGGGAGTGCCTTACCCCATTTCTATCTGTGCCTGCACTCCCTCCTTGCATCTGAGGGTCTTTTCACACATTATGTCTGGGTTTGGCACGGAAACGTAGAAGATGGACATGTCATCTGATCAAGTTAAGCCTTCCTTAAGTTTCTCACTAATTGAAAGCGACAAAGAACATGGTGCGTTATGACCACTGTGTGTTATGACCGATGAGGAGTGGCTTAGGGAGCTGGGTACTTTTAGCCTGGAGAAGATAAAGTTAAGGAGTGACGTGATAGCCGTGTTTGAATATATGAAGGGATATCTTATTGAGGATGGAGCAAGCTTGTTTGCTGCTGCTCTGGAGACTAGGACATGGAGCAATGGATTCAAGCCACAGGAAAAGAGAGTCCACCTAAAGGTAAGGAAGAACGTCCTGATGGCAAGAGCTGTTTGATGGTGGAAGATGCTGCCTTGAGACTGGTGGAGTCTCTTTCTTTGGAGGTTTTCAACCAGACACTGGATGGCCAACTGTTGGGAAGGCTTTGATGTTGTCTTCCTGCATGGAAGAATGGACTGGATAGTCCTTGAGGTCCCTTCCAACTGTAGGATTATATGGCTTTAGTATGTGATGCTCTCAAGGACGAAGTAGGTCAGCAACCAGCTCCATTTCTTTAAGATCTACATAAGATGGTCTGGATTGTTCTTCCAGGATGGGACTGCCACCTTCCTCTGGCTTTGACTGGACCTTGTTTGACTGGACCTTCCTTTGGTTTTGACTAGACTTTGATTGTCCTCTTCCCCTTCCCTACTTGAGATCTCCATCCAGAAGGACATATATTCACTAGCCAAGATCTCCATGGAGGGAAACAATGCTGAGGGTAGAGTGATTTTAGGAGGGATCGAGACAGATGCAATATAAAAATGGTGTAGAGTTGTAGTCCAAAACAAAATGTCCCAACAATGTCAGCAAATTCATGCATGATAGGTTTATGAATGGCAATCACCTGTGATGGCTAAGTGGGACCTCCATGAACAGGAATAGTATACCTTTAAGTGAAAGATACTGGAGACAAACTCTTATGGTGGAAGCCCCAAGAGCATTGCATTGGTCACTGCGGCAACCAGGCCGCTGGACCCAAACCAACAAGACATCATTTACATTCTTAATTTACTCAGTAGCATTATAAAAAAATCCTAGTTCAAAATAAAGAAAAAACCACAGCCATGTTGCCACACATCAGTAGAGCCGTGATAAAATTCAATTTGGTTTCCTTTTCTGAATGCACCGTAAGATGACTTATGGGGAGGCTTGGAATTGGGCTTTGTAATGAGAGCAGTCGAAAATGCAGAAGTTTGTCCTGCAAGGAATACGCTTGATTAAAAAATCTGAATTATTGCGGGAATTCTGTAAAGGAAGATAGGGAAGGCAAGGCTGTGGTTATTAACGCAGAAAGGATGGAAGAAGAGAAGCCTGGAGGAGAATGGAGAGGAAGGCAGATGAATGGGAGCAAGATGAAAGAGGGAAGGGAAAAATGTAGAGACGAGTATATCAAATTATATGAAAAAATAGTAGAATAATACCAATATTAATAATAATACATATAACATCTGAGACAGTGTGGTGTAGTGGTTTGAGTACTATGACTCTGTAGGCTACAGTTCGAATCCCGGATCCGCCATGTAAATCCACTGAGTGACTTTAGGCAAGTCACACTCTCTCAGCCTCTTTGATGGTGTATTCCTGCATGGCAGAATGGGGTTGGATTGGCTGGCTCTTGGGGTATCTTCCAACCCTATGATTCTCTTATTCTATGTGTCTTTCTGTATGGCAGAAGTGGGTTGGAATGGATGGCCCTTGGGGTCTCTTTCAATGCTAGGATTCTCTCATTCTAGGCATGGTAAAATGGGATTGGACTGGATGGCTCTTGGAGTCTCTTCCAACCATATGTTTGTATGATTTTATGTTTTGATGAAAGTGTATTATTTCTTCAGTGCAGATGCAGCCAAAGTTTCTCATGTAGATCAACCGAAAGTAGGTCTTGGTTCATCCTGGTTTCGATTTTGGACCATCCAGTTTCACAGTGGACCTTCAGGGTGGTCCAGAAGAGAGGAGCCCTAACCTTATGGCAGAAGTGAAGCCACCCTGCCCTTCGGAGCCTTCCCTTTCCTCTTCCTCTTCCTCCTGCCTCTCATTCAGGCGGCGCTGATGGGCAGCGAGTGGGATCAATAAGACACCTCCGACTTTGTCTGTTTACAAACTAGCTGCCTTCAGCAGTCAGCCTGGTTAAGCACTTCATTCCCATTCCAGGCGGCCATCTGCTGCCTTTTGCCGTAAGTCTCCCTGAAAACGCCGGGCCTTGACAAGCGAGAGATACGTCAGCGCAGTTATCAGCCGAACACAACATCTGCCATGCCTGACACCCACCATTGTAGGCCATTTAATCTGTCCCACTCCTCCCTTTAACGGCAGACAACAGCTCCCTGTATTATATTTTCCCACTCAATTAGCACTATCATCCTGCTGAAATAGAGGCCAATTTACCTTTAATGACATCATTGTTAGGAGAGTGGCAAGCGCCGGGTCCGGAGCTGTCACCGGATGGTAGGGAGGTAGGGGCGCCCGCGTCCCTTCCCCGGCTCACCCTGCCGGAGAGCTAGGCAAGGCCCCGGAGCCTATCGGAGGCAGCCTTCAACCCCCGACCACAGACATTGTTTCCGACAGTTCGCAGAGGCAGTGTGGCGGAAAATTGAGTCCAGATTCATTAGGTTTTTCAGTGTGCTGCTCAAGTCAGTTAAATTGATACATTTCCTAACAAAATTGAAGTGCTTTGTGCTGCCAGCGGAAAGCCGGCTGACCCTACTCGGCCCACTGAGCAGCCAAAACGAGTTGATGGATCCATTAGGCGGCTCGGAACGCTTCTCTCTCTTCCTCGCCGCGCCGCCCCCCCCTTTCGCCGTCCTCCCGCCGTTCCGGAGTGACACAGTAAATCTGAGCCAATTTCAGTCCCTAATCATCATTACGCACACACACACACATATATATATACACACCCCTCCACTGTTCATTTATTACTTCTGCTATTCTAATACGGCCCGCGGATGGGTCAACGGCCAAGGAAGGGTTGCGGCGAGGCACTCGGGTTGACCAGATGTCCCAACCGCAAAGGAGGACCGGGAACCACGAAATGTCGGACGTGCGAGAAAAATGGAAGACGTTACCAAATTAAAGCACTCTTGGGGGTTATTCGGACGGCGAAAATAATCCGGCTGAAATCTTTGCTGAATCTTTGGAGTCATTCAGACATCGTTTTCTAGATGTCCTACATTTCAATGTTCTGCTCGGGAGGAATTCCAAAAAGTCCTCTATTCTGGGCATGACGAAGAAGCATGGATTTATGTTTCTATGGAGTCATTCACACAATGTTGTTTTTTAGCACATCTATGCGAATAATCTCCCTCACATATTTGTTGTCCACACTATGGAACCACATCTCTGTGCGTCTCTGGGAGTTTGGTTGCTCACAAGTGCCAGCATTCACATAAAGATGGAGTTGACGATGCGAATGCATTCAAAACATGTTCAAGGCGTGCAGAGCTTTGTCCTGAATTATCCCAGGTCTATTCGCATCCGTTATTCACACTGCCGATGATGTGAATATTTTTTTAAAAGCTAGGGAATAACCCAGTATCTATTATCTATTAAGTGGGTTTTTGGGCAGCTCCCCAAAAAATTTAATCAGGTACATTCAGGATACATGAGAACAAGAGATTAAACCCAGATTCATCCTGGATTACTTTGAGTGTCTGAATAGGGCCTTTGTTATTCACATGTATTTTCAATGCATCCAGTTAAGATGCTAAAAACCCACTTAACCCAGGATTATCGACGCCAGGGTTTATTCTGAGTTTTCCGATAAGATTCGCATTCTCAGTTGTGTGAATAACCGATGCGGATAGGCTTGAGATAAACCGGGATAAAACTCTGCATTCCTTGGATGTGCTTTGAATACATTCGTATCCTTAACTCTATCTTTATTCGAGTCTGGACCCCTCCCTCCGCAAACAATGGAGGCTCACGCTTATTCAAGCCCCATAGGCTTGAATGGCGCACACCCCTGTGCTCTTGGCCCAGGGACATGCGGCACTGCAAATATAGGGGGTCGTCCCTCCGCATATATCCAAGGGAGCGTATCTCAGATCTGCGAGTTAGGAGGGGCGACTGTAAATGAATAAATAAGCAATACAATTATGTATCTATCTTTGCCTCAGGGCCAACTCAGGGTAATGGCAAGGTTTGCTTGGTAAATGCATGGTTTTCTCTCTGTGTGTATGTGTGCCTGCGCATGTGTGCAATTTCACACAGGGTGCCCTGCAGGAGGGATAGCCAGTTCCTAGGGGCTGCGATGCCAAGCTGTTTGGCACAGATATTGGATCGACAGCTGCCTGGCATAGACGTTGGGTGGCAAAGTCACCATGGCACAGCCAGGGCATGATGAGCCTGCAGAATGGCAAGCATGTGTTGGGTATCTGGTGCGGCGATTAGAGTTTCGTTTTTGCATCTGGTGTGCTTGCGTGAGCAATTTCAGACTGGCATGTGCGAGGAGGCCCTGCCTTTCGCTCTCCCAACACCTTGCAAGCTTGCTTGATCCTCAAGGAACAAGGGGAAAGATCACAGCAAACCCGACCTTTCTGTGCCGAAACAGCAGCTTGTCGAGCTCCACTTCCAATAGAGAAAAACGGATAGATGTCCCAAGAAGTCAGAAATAGTGGGCTCCACCGTTCCCTAAAGGGAAATTTACTTTAAACTGTAAAATCACTCACTCTTTGCCAGCAAACCAGGATGGCTTCCAACAGTTAAAACAATATACATGAAACGTTCCAGAGGGAGGGGTTAGGAAGCGAAGCGCACCCACCCTGGAAATATAATAGAAAAATAATAAGACACAGTAATTTCCCAAGTCAAGGCCAACTTGTGTTTCCCTCTTAACGGGAGATTAAAAGCTTTCTTAGACAAACAAACAAAAAGTTTTCGCTGGGCTCCCCATAGAGAGCCCAGGCGATCCGTTCTCGAGGAAAGGATTTGCACACAACTGGAGCAATTTGTGTTAAGGCCTTGCTTTGTTGCCTACTCCTACGATTGTAAAGAGAGTGGCATCTCAACTTGGGTTTCCTCTGAGGATCTTGGCGTTGGGTAAGCAGTAATGCAGAATGATAAGATCCAGGATCCCTGTGATAACAAGGATTGTAAAAATCTTCAGCTGCAACAGCCCCACTGGCTGCTGGTCTGTTTCCAGGCACAAGTCAAAGTGCTGGTTGTGATCTATAAAGCCCTACATAGTTCAGGTCTAGGCCATCTTGACAGACTGCAATCCAACACCTGCTCATTGTAGGGCAAATATTCACATGCAGAGAAATGTGATGACAACAACATTGTGTAACACATGTCAGTGACTAGGTCTCACTGAACAATGCACAACACATGAGGCAAAACCACAATGCAAAGTATAGGGCGCACAACTGTAATCTAATGTACAGGATGCACAGCCACAGTCCAAATTATAGGATGCACAACCACAGTGCAAAATACAGGATATGCAACCGCAATGCAAAGTGTAGGATGGACAACCAGAGTGCAAGGTATAGGATGCAAAACCACAATGAAAAGAACAGGATGGGCAACCACAGTGTATAAAGCACAATGCACTACTTGGAAAGATAGAGCAGAGAGGAACATGTTGTCTGAGCAACTCCCCTTCCACCTTTAGCAACAGAATATGTCCATTGTGCAATGGTGACTTTTTGGTCCCGCATGCGTTTGGTCCCTGATGTGCGCATGCCTACATCCCCAACAGAATTCTGCAAGGCAGTTACCAAATTGCCACATCAATTTCCATGCCAGAAAACATCTCACCAAATTTTGCAACTGCCTACATAACAAGAAACGGGAAGACATTGGAAGTGGAAGTGAGAGAAACATGTGGAAGTTGAGAGTGAGAATGTTTCACATTGGTGATGCTGAGGCCCAAGCTATGTCATGTTTAAGAGGCCCTGTAGTGCCACCAAAACATTGGTTTGTGTATTTTGGGAACGACTTTCCCCCCTATATTTTGAAGACTCACATAATCTGAGGATGTAGCATACTTAACTTGTGTATTAATCCAGCACTGAAGGATGTCCGTCTATGTGTGCGGCATGGTTTGTTCCTATCAAGCACATTCTTTACTCTTTTTCAGTTCCACGCAGTTTACAAAATCCTCTTGGTGATCTGTTGTATGCCTCCGTCAGCTTGCTAATTCCTGCAATGGCACTTTGGGTTTGGGAAAAGCCCAACTGAACCGGCTGATCTCCTTAAAGCCAGGTTCTAAGTGCAGCCTGCAAACATCTGCTTAAACATATGCTCAGAGTACCCATTTTGGGGTGTAATACTTCCTCCGCTTCCTCTGCTTTAATTCCAGAGGAAGCAAGAATAATCTCAAGCCCTGGGATCCAACCCAAACATGTATTTCCATAGCAGATGGGGTATTCAGGCGCATGTGGAGATCCTGAGATCCCCATCCTCTCCATCTGCTTCTGAAACCTTAACAGTCTGCAACACCCCAAATCATCTTTCTTGTGTTCTCAGGTATTCAGCTGTCTGTCTTTCATCTCCAGCAAGTGTCTCCCAGAGTCCAAAACGAAGCAGGGGGATATAAATCAACCTTAGAGTTTTCAATCTTTTCATTTGAAATGGCCTCTAAAATCAGCACAACCGTATTAGAAAGTGCCATTACACTGTAAATTTAAATTTAAACTATTAAGCAAGTGTGATTAAGAAAAGAGCTATCAAACGGCTTATGTTGTGGACTTACTGCTTTCTTGCAATATATATATATATATATATATATATATATATATATATATATATAGTGGCCTCTTGCTATCTGCTGGGGTTTGGTTCCAGGACCTCCCATGGAGACCAAAATTGATGGATGCTCAAATCCCATTATATACAATGGTGTAGTAAAATGGCCTTATATAAAATGGCCAAATCAAAGTTTGCTTTTTGCAATATATATATATATATATATATATATATCAATCTGTCCTCTGGAATCCTGGGATCGGTAGTTTTACAAGGTCTTGAGCCGTCTCTGCCAAAGAGTGCTGTGCCTTACAAAACCACAAACCCCAGGATCCTCTAGGATGGAGCCACAGCAGTTAAAGTGGTGCCAAACCACATTATTTCTACAGTGTTGATGCATCCCTTGAAAGAAGTAATGAGTAATTGTAGCTATTTTCTTCCCATTGTGAGAAAGTCTTCAGAAAGCCACACTGTTTTCGAAGCCTGTTTGCAATCTGAGACTTACTCCATGCGAAAGTTGCACCTGCTTGTTTTGCACAGGAAACAGCATGTTCTTTGCAGGAAGTAATATTTCTATGTAGAAATATCGCATTCTGTATAGAAATATCACATTCTGTTTTCTATGCAAGTTGACGGTGTGTGAATTTTGCGCAGAGCAAGATATATGCAATTATAGCATTTTCTGCATCCGAAGCAGCATTTTCTGTGCAGAAAAGACCATTTCAACACACAGACATTATAGCCTATGTAGAAAAAAGTTTACAGTGTGGTTTTCCGCCAAGGTGACTGGTGTAAGGTTTGCACAGAATAAAGTCTGAACTGTGAAAATAGTAGTTTGAGGGCAACAACCAAAGCAATCTTTGGCTCCTGTTACCGATTTCTGTTGTTCTTGCTGGATAGGTTAGGGAGCAGTTTGGTAACCATAAGGATGGCTTGTTGAGAAAGATGGGGATGATACGTCTTGGTGGAATCATTTCTGGGAGCGTGAGTCGCCCGCAACCACCTTTGCCTATTAAGTTTGACAATCAGGGCTTAGCGTCCGGTTCCGGCGCAACCCACTGGAGCTCAATATTTTTGTACTTTATGGGTTCAGCTGTAGGAAGAGATTAAAGGGGACTCACTTTTAATCTCATCTGGCATTCCCAACAGATTAAGGATGGTTTGTTTCACTGTTGGGGCTTGTGGATTTCTTGCTCGGCGTAATCTTGAGGAAGCAGCGCATTTATCCCAAGAAAGAACCTGGTAGAGAGGCATAAGCCATGAATTAGGGATATACATTTGAATTAGACAAGGGGGAAGGGAGGAAGGAGAAGGAGAAGGGGAAGCAAGCAAACGCAGGGACGGCTTCTCATTCCTGGAGACAACTTTCATGTGCTGAACGGTGCTCAAATTTGGGTGAATGTATTCCCTATTGAGGGGCGGGCAGAGAGCTGTGTACGCCGTATCAGGGAAATGAGACAAAAGCCATAGCATGTTTTTGCAATCATACACTCATTCGCACATGCAAATCCACCAGCAATTAATTCCTGCAGCCTGAAGGGATGACTTCCTTAGGCGAATGGGAGCTAATGTTTGCAGAGAAAAGATCCACGTGGCAACGTCACTCAAGGACTGTCCCATTTTACCATTCAGATGCAGGAGATCTCTTGCCTCAATCCCTCCCTCTATAAAGGCACTTACTGCATGCAGAAAACTCTTTGTGACGGGAAAGAGGTATAAGCAGGGCATTCATTAATGCAATCTCACCCACAGCCAGAAGTGGTCCGGTCCAAGAAGATTTTGATGACATAGAATTACAGAATAATAAGAATAGGAATAACAGAATTACACAATCATAAGAGATGAAGGGGACTCTGGAGGACAGGGTCCCCACTTGGCCAGGCAGCTCTCCTGGGCAAGTCACACACTCTCGGCCTCAGAGGAAAGCAAAGGCAAGCTCCCTCTTGGCCCATAAAACCCCAAGATTGGTTCACCTTAGGTTCCCATAAATTGGAAACAACTTGAAGGCACACAACAACAACAACAAGCTCACAAAGTTCACAAGCTCACTCACCATTGCCAGTGAGTAAGGATATATCTCACCCATGGTTGGAAACAGTTTCATTTAGCAATATGACTACTGGGATTAATTGGTTACATACCTCTGTTGATGAAGATTTATTTTGCTATTTCTTTCTTTCATTTGATTCATTCATACCCCACTTTTCT
>NC_056529.1:25628640-25666973 GCF_019175285.1 Sceloporus undulatus
CCCAGTGAAGGACTCAAGTCAGGTTACAACAAGGTTTGAACAAGATATAGCCGGCCCTCCGTAGCCATGGATTCTGCATCCATGGCTTCAACCATTCATGGCTTGGAAATATTTTAACAAACATATACATTCCTAAAAGCAAACCTCAATATTGCCATTTTGTATAAGAGACACTATTTTATTATGCCATTGCATTTAACAGGACTTGAGCAGCCACAGATTTTGGGGCGTCCAGGAACCAAAGCCCAGCGGATACCAAGGTCCCGCCGTACGTGTTCAACTCAAAATCATTTAATAGGTTAAAAACCTATTTGATTACTTACCATTAAAACACTGATACTTTAAAAGAGTTTAAAATTGTGTAAGAAGCCCTGCTTGCTCTGTCCTGTTTTTGGAAGCTGCAATAAGAACTATGTTATTATCATTTGGTTTTGTTTTCAAATGGTCCATGCATCCTTTCCTATTTTATCCAGAATGAAGTGAGAAGTGAAATAAGTGCTCATTGAAAAAAAAGTATGAAAAGATTTGATTTGCCAAGGCTACTCAAAAGGAAGGAAGGAAGGAAGGAAGGAAGGACAGATGGATGGATCTGGACCAAGAGTTCAGGCCCAGGATTGCCTTCCAAGCGCCTTGCTTACCCATCCTCCTGCAAGACCCACACACATATTTAAAGGCGAGTGTCATGCCTGTCTGTTTGCCAGCAGTGAATTTTCTGTGTTTATCCCCTGGAGGGCTTGTTTTGTGGCTTTATTGACTAAATAACAGTATTGATTCGTTAAGAGCTTTCCCACTTCCGTTCAAATGGAAGATATCGTTACGTCTCTCCTCTCCTCTGGACACCGGGTGAGAAGTTCTTTTCTAGCGACACCATAAATTTCCATCTCGACTTCGTAAACAAGTGTTGGGCTGTCCGCAGGGGTTAATTTGGTCATGTTAAATGTTCTGATGATCCCTATTCGGCTTCGTCTGGAGATGCCACGCGGAAAGCCAAGGCACCGTCTTCCCTGCTGCACCTTTGCTATGGTTACACCGCTCAACCTGACATCATTCACACAACCGTTGGAAACAAACTCACCAGGAAACCAGTTCTTTGGGGAAGAGCAGGTACCTTCCTACCTTCCATGCTTTCACTGTTTGGCTCCGCATTGCGTTCCATGTCTCCTGGATTCTGATTTTAATTAGAAGTATTTCTCAAAAGAGCCCAGGATTTGGGGGTTAGACTGTTTCTTTCCAAGAGAACCAGCCTGGTGTAGTGGTTTGGCTGCTGGACTAGGAGGACTCTAGGAGACCAGGGTTCAAATCACAGCTCAGTCATTGAAACCCATTGGGTCAACATGGGCAATGCACACACTCTCAGCCTCAGAGGAAGGCAAAACCTTCTGAACATATTTGGCTACGAAACCTCCATGATAGGGTCTCCTTAGGATTGCAGAAGTTGGAAACAACTTGAAGGCACATGGTGACAACAACCTGTATCCTTCAGTTTTTAAGGATCAAAACATTGGCCTAGTCCTATACTAGGATTCAGCTTGGTATCCTTGAAAGATGATTGATGACATCTCTTTAAATATCTCCAGTGAAGGAGAAGCCACCATCTTCTGAGACAGTCTTTGTTCCATTGGCAAATAGCCATTGGATTCCACATTAACTTTAACCCTAAACCTAACTCTAACCCTAACCACTTTCCCCACCATCAAAGCCTTTTCCAATGGGTCATGTCATCTTATGGGATGTCCAAACCACAATGGTTTCAGTTTAGTCCAAAGTATGATCGGTTCAGTTACATTATTTTGACTTTGATGCCAGCCAGTGTTTTTTGCATTGCTTGTAAACTATCCTTTGTCTTCAGTTTTGGCTTGGCCCCAGAGAAAATCTATTTCACCAGCTGTATAGTCCCCAAACCAAAGCACGATTATATATATATATATATATATATATATATATATATATATATATATATATAGGTCTACCTTTGTTAAATTCTCAAATATGTTCATGTCCTATTGAAGGAGGTAATGGAAGAGGCAGGGTAGCGCATTGAAGGGGAGTTGATATTCTGCTAACTGGCAATTGAACCTAAAAAAAAATCATTGTATTTTCCACTTTAGCTCCAGTAAATGGAGATTGACAGTTTATTTCCGACATCCCAGTGGCTTTAGAGTGCGCACTCACACAGGCGCGCGCGCACATACACAACACAGGCATAAACAAGCCCCCAACATTGGAAAATAAATACTTATGGACCCGGTGACAGACGGTGGAAACACGACCAGAGCTGCGTAGCAATCTTTCGAAGCTGTCACACTCCCTGATCGGTCTTCCTCCCCCCCTTTTGCAAACACAAACACAGCTGATTTCTTATCAAATGTAAAAAACCTACGCGGCACTTTCTTAAATGGTTACCGTGAGCATGAAATTGACATTGTGAATCATAGATGACAGTGCCTTGTCTACTTTGTAATTGATCTGCGGTTAGGAAAAGCAGACAGAACTTGTATGTCTTCTGCTCTGCAATCACCTTCTCTTGTTTCTTTTCTTCTCTTTCACTCCCTCCTTCCAGAAGGGAAGGAGTAGGGAATTAGAAAATGTTTGGGGACAAATTTATTTCCCTGAGACCCGGGGGGGGGGGTCACATCCATCCATCCATCTATCTGTTCGTCCATCCATCCATCTATCCATCTATCCTTCCTTCCTTCCTCCCTCCCTTCCTTCCCTTTATTTATATTCTTCCTTTCTCACAGGGTGCAACTCAAGGCAGCTTACAAAAAGCCAGAGAATACAATAAAGCACATATAGGGCCCTTTCACACTACACAATTATAGCACTGTGATTCCATTTTAAATGACATGGCACTTTCCTATGTCATCCCAGGATCTGTAGTTTAGGAAGGCCCTGGAGTTTTCTGGTTGACCCTTTTATATACAGCTTCCTACACTGCAAATCCCAGGATTCTTTGAGCCATTGTCACAGTGACTATAGTGGAATCATAGCACTATATTTATGTAGTGTGAAAAAGGTGACTGTCAAAAAGGACACCATTCAGAATTAAGATTAATTCGTAGACGGGTTAGTTTGCAATATTAGTACGCAAAGGGATATTGTAGCACCTTTGAAACTAACTGAGTTGTAGGATAAGCTTTCGTAGACTTGGTCTACTTCCTCAGATGCATGGAGGAAATAGACCAAGGCTGCATCTGCACTGTAGAAATAATGCACTTTGGCAATGCTTTAACTGCCATGGTTCAGTGCTATGGAATTCTGGGACTTGTAGTTTGTTGTGGTAACAGAGCTCTCTGACAGAGGCAGCTAAATATCCCACAAAACTACTAATCCTAGGATTCCATAGTGTTGAGCCATAGCAGTTAAAGTGGTGTCAAAGTGCATTATTTCTGCAGTGCAGATGCAGTCAGACTCTCAGTCCAACACTCCAACCTCTGTCTCTCTCTCTGTCTGTCTTTCGCTTTACTGTTTTAAACAGATGATTTTTATTGATTTAATTGTAATTCCAAGTTTTAGTGGACAATTATGGCAACCCTAAAATTGTACACCAACCTGAGGTCTTTAGACTGAGGTTGCAATGGAAACATGTTAAGAAATGAAATAAATACATATTTACAAATGACAAATAATCTCTCTTGGAGGCTTCCAAGGGGCTCCCTTTCTTGGAGGGGTTCCTCTTGAGTTTGGAGAGATTGGCTATGTGTGACAAAAACAGCATTTGGGAGAGTTGCACACAGTCTTTGTGCACCCCATGTTCAGGTGCATCCTCTTGTTTTTAAAGGATCTGCCTGGGGCCCGAAATAACAAACCTTTATTTAAAAAAGGCAAGGTCCGTTTGACTAAAGTGAAAGATGGAGATTAAAAGTGTTTCCCTTGTTCGAAGAAAAGGTTTTTAGAAGACGCTAATCCTCCGAGGTGTCAGTTTCAATGCTGATGAATTCATTACTATGCACATCAAACTCTTGTAATTGGTTACTCCAGTTATGTTCTCCCCTTAGGGAAGAAAAGGGAATATATATATATATATGAATGAGAGAAAGGGAAAGGATAGGATGGATGGCAAAGAGTGGGTTTTCTCCCCTGTGCCATCCAGATCTTGGCAGGCCAATAAAAGAAAGGAAAGTGGAGATTGGCATCTTAACAGGATCCCATCCAGCTTGGTTAGTGGAGTGCCATTTGGAAACCAAAGGCGTCCATCAGGGTGTCAACGTTGCGGAAAGGGGAGGAAAAAACTACCCTTTGCAGACAGCGCAAAGGCAGCTCCTTAGGAAATAGGCTATTTCTCTCTCCATCTTTCAGAAGGAGAACCAACAACGGCAAAGGCTTTAGTCTGGGGACAATGTACACTACAGAATTGGTTTGCTGCCTTCAGGACATTGCTGATTTATGGAGACCCTAAGGCCAACCTATCATGGGGTTTTCCTACAAGGTTCGGTCAGAGCGGGTTTGCTGTCACTTTCCTCTGAGGCTGAGAAAGTGTTGTTTTCCCAGCGTCCCTCGGTGAGTTTTGTGTCCAAGCTGGGAACCGAACCTTGGTCTCCAGAGTTGTCATTCAATGCTCCACCCAACCAATCTTACACCAGAATTGTGGTACTATTTTACCACTTAATTGCCACGAAATCCTGGGATTTGTAGTTTGGGGAGGCAGGACAGTGCTCCGGCTGAGAATTCCCCTAAAATGTCAGTCTCAAGATTCCAGAGGATGGAACCATGATAGTTAAAGTGCAACCATAGTGCTATAAATGTGCCGTGTGCATGGGTCCGACAATGTAATAGAGTAATAGGGAACCCTGCCTAAGTTTCCCTTACAAGTGTGGTTGTCCTTTACTAGACTATCCTCCTCGCCACCAACCTGGTGCCTTTCAGAGGTTTTGGACTGCAACTCCCATTAGCCCCAGCCATTGGTTGTGCATTCAGGGAGCTGTAGGCCAAAGGCATCTGGCTGGACTTAGGATCAGGAATGCTAGTGGCGCAGTGCAAGAGTCTGAAATAAAACAACAAGCTGGAATCTTATTTTTATTTCTGCTCCTTAGACAGCATAATATGCTTTGGGATTTGCGCCTGTGAGCGCACACATGCACAGCCTCCTGACAGAAGTTTGAATGTAAATGTTATGCTATGTGTAATTTACATAACAGCCCAGTTGCCATGACACCACGCACATAAAAATCAATCAATAAATAAGTGGAATTGGTGTCAATGGAAATTTTGCACCGACGCGAAGGGTAGAGCACGGCTTGTTCATTTGGGAAGGCCAATTTCTTCCGGCTTTCGCGCGATGCTCTCCCCAAACCTTCCCCTCCCACCCCATTTCTTTCCGTTTTTCAAAAATAATAAAAGCCCTTGCCTGGAAGAGAAGGATGTGGCTTTTGAACGCGAGCTGATAATGCGCCTGTGTTGATTTCATTTAGGAATCGGAATCGTAATAAGCAGCGTTTTTTCCTTTTATCAGATTGATGGGGATCTTTAGCCTCTTGGAGAAAGGCTGTCTCCCCGGACCCAGAACGGCACATGCCGGCCACGCAGGCCCAGAGGAGGAAAGGATTTGGTCATCGTCGGAGAAAGAGAAATGCATTTGGGGATGAGATCTCCAAAGTGTAATGGCCATTATCTGGAGAAGCAGGGGAGGTCATTGCATAAGTGAATAGTAATTTGTCCGGGGTATTTCATATTCGCGGATAATAAGAGGGACGTGATCAGTCGTTCGGCACGGCTTTTGCATGGCGGAAATGATATCAGACTTGGGGACGCAATATGTGGCTGAAGGCAAGGGGGAGCTAAACCAAAGGCCAAGTTGTCTTTGTGGTTTACGCTGGAGTAACTGGGGGGCTATGTTGGGCTTTTTAACTGACTGTCTCGAGTCCCCTTCTTGGGATAAAAGGTGGGATATAATCATCCCTTTGTATCCATAGGGGATCTGTTTTGGATCCCCCCCTCTTGTGGGTAATAAAAATGTGGGACCTCAATTCCAATATGGCCATGTGCATGCGCCTCAATTCACAATAACAGGGATTGCCATCTGCGGAAGCTCATATCCGCAAGTAGCAATCCCGCGGATAACAAAAACCCACTGTATAAATAAAGGCTGGAATTCTACATGGGCTACTAAGGAACATCTCCCAGCCAGTGGTGTCAGTAGGGTTGGTGTCTCCCCAATGTAGTAACTTATACCCCAGGATACCTGGCATCACCCTCCCCAGCCAGACAAGTGCTCCCTCAGGAGTAGAATGGGCCACTGAGTAAGAGAGGCTGGCGTCCTTGTCACTGACAGGGAGGTGGACCAGGACATCCGAACAGACCATCTGTGTCCTAGGCTGTTTCTGGGCTACCCGCTGGGTTTGCAGCTCCTGAAGGGATCCAGGCACCATTTGTTGACAGGAGAGGCTACCAGGAGTTCACCATGGCATGCTAACAGTGTTCTGGGTGGCCTTGCTGCCACTGGATAGGTGGACCAGGCCATCTGGGTAGGTGGACCTTCAGTCTCCAGGAGCTCTGGTCTACCCATGGAGAGGCACAGCACCAGAAGGCAGACCCTTTCGAACAGTGCATTAAGTGGCATCCCCATCTAAAGTGTCAACCGGTACAGTCCTCACCCCCTGCACCCCTCTAGTAACACCCCAGCTCCCAGTTTCTCCCTCTCCCTCCCACTTGCCTCCTTTCTTCTTGTCTTAAATTGCTGCAAATTGCAGTTCAAAGAGTGAAAGTAGTTTGCACTCATTTGAGTCAGTAGAGGGGAGGGAAGGAGGCAGAATTTTGCCCTTCCCTGACAGATCAGGCAAAAGCAAACTGCTGCAACCTCTTGCATCTTTTCATCTTGACAATGCTCTGATTTTGTTTGGCCACATGGGTTCCCGTTGTCATTTGTGAAAAGGCCAAGACACCAGCAGGATCCCTTGTTGTCCTTCTTTCTTGAAGCCAAATGAGATCTCTCAAGAGCAATGCAGTCAGAAGGAGAGGAAGAGAAAGAAGTGCCCCTGGCCACTGACTGCGCTCTCTCTCTCTCTCTCTTGGAATGAACAGTGAAGGGGGGGGGGGGGGGGGGGGGTTATAGACTCAAAACTTTAGGGTATATGAACTGTGAAATTAAATCGAAATACTCAAATCAGGAATCACATAACAACATAAGCAAAGATGTTTACCAGGGCTTGAAGTTAAATACAGATTTTTTCATAAAATCCAAAGAGAATGCAATAAAGTTCTGTGGAATGTTAAATATAATTTACTTTGTGGGTGGGTAGGGGGATGGATAGGATGGGGGTGTGTGTATGCGCGTGTGTATAAACATACACATAGTCTCTCTCTCTCATGCACAGAGCTGTCGTAAACCTACTTTTGTGGAGTCATTGACTTGAGAAAAAAGCAAGCAAGCAGGCTCTGCGATGCCAAATCAGGGGCTTGGGGTATGTTTCCCCCCATCTTGGTTGTATCCACACTGGAGAAATAACCCAGTTTGACCCCGCTTTAACTGCCCTGGTTCAAAGCTATGGGATTTCTGGGAGTTGGAGTTTGTTGTGGGGCCCAGAGCGGAGCAGAGTTCGATATGTTTAGCTTAGAGAAGACTGAAAGATGACATGGCAGACATTTTGAACTATCTGAAGAGATGGCATGTAGAAGATGGAGCAAGCTTGTCTTCTGCTGCTCCAGAAATGAGAACATGAACGATCAAATGATGGAATGAAATGATAAAAAGATGATATTCCATCTAAAGGTTAGGAAGAATGTCTTGATGGCAAGAGCTGTTTGACAGTGAAAGATGCTGCCTTGGAAGGTGGTGGACTTTTCTTCTCTGGGAGTTTTTATTATAGGCTGGAGAGATCTTTATGGATCATTTGAGATCCATAAAGCATCAGGGATGCTTTAGCATTGGGAGATGGTTCGACTTGATCAAATTTTCATTGTGGGGCAATGAATTTGCACTGGAAGGGCAATGCCCTTTCTTTTGCCTCCCCAGATATCTACTTCTGTTCAGGAGTTCTCAACACTGACCTAGCGATATCCGATTTAGTGGAACCTGAAAGCAAAAAGATCTCACCCTCATCTCAATATCCTTACTGTTTGCACTTAAACTGTCCTAAGTGTCTGCCTTGCTTCTGTATTTCAGGGTTTGTAAAAATCTTCCGCCACCCAAATCACCTTAGAACTCCAACACGGCCGAGTTCGGCTGTCAGTAAAGAATGTGTTTGAGTTGGTTTAATTGTCCTCCTGGACGTTTGGTCCCCGAACTGTACAGTTTTATCCGAGGCAATTGCCGGGCGATTATTTCTTGACAACTCTCTGTGTCCTCCCCCTTCTCCTCGCCAACCGGGGCACCCCTGACATTAACTCCCTGCACTGACAAGCTCAGAGGAAGGCAATCTGGGTGTCACAGCTTGTGGCTTCCAAGTCACGGCTGGCGTACTTGTGGTAGCGTCAGAGAGATTCATTAAGAGACGCTCATCAAGACGGAGCTCATTTGCAGAATTGCCGCCGGAAGGTGGAACTCGGAACGGCGGGGGCCTTTCTGCCGTTTCTGTTTTCTGAAAAAGGCTGGTTAATTCCCATCTTTTGTTTTGGTGCCGATGGGTGGCAACCACTTAGAGGCATTTGCAGGTGTAACTCCACCTGATGGTTGGTTATGGCTGCATGCCTTCAAATGTCGTTGCGCACTTATGGAGGCCTTAAGGCAAACCAATCACGGGGATTTCTGGGCAAGATTTGTTTAGAGGAGGGTAGCCTCTCTTGCCATTGTCTTTCTCTTCGGCTGAGAGAGTGGGACTTACCCAAGGCCACCCAATGGTTTTCCAGGGCAGAGCAGAGATTTGCACCCAGATCTCCCAGAGACCTAGGGTGCATCTACACTGTAGAAATAATACAGTTTGACCCCCACTTTAACTGCCATAGCTCCATTTTACAGAATCCTGGTATTCGTAGTCTTAAGAATCACCAGCATACTTTCTCAGAGAAGGCTAAAGACCGTGCAAAACTACAAATCCCAGGATTCCATAAGATGGTGCTACAGCACCTAAAGTTGTATTAAACTGTATTATTTCTACAGTGTAGAAGCATCCCTCAAACCACTCGCCATGTTGCCTTTTAAGATTTCTTCTGAGAAGGTTGTAATTGTTATCATGTGAACCTGTATGAGTTTGCTTTCAGTACAATATCTTCATCAGAGGTTCTTCTAAAGGTGCCTCCAACATCTCAGGCTCATTGGATATCAACCAGAGCAATGGCCTTTGTTGTTGTTGTTGTTGTGGTACCTCAATTCTGGAATATTTACTTCAGGGACACTCAGATGTTCAGCTTTCTTTGTTAGCTTTTGGTTGGGTGGCCAAAACCTATCCAGGTCAAGAAGAATATCTCTGGACTAAAACATGCCCAGAGAAGGTCAACCAAGATGATCAAAAATATGGAAACCAAGCCTTATGGGGAACAACGGAGGGAGTTGGATATGTTTACATTGGAGAAAAAAAGATGGAGAGGCCACAAGATAGCCATATTTAAACAGACAAAGGGATTCCACGTTGAAGGTGGAACAAGCTTGTTTCTAGTCGCTTCAAAGTCTAGAACATGATCCAGTTGATTCGAGTGACAAGAGAAGCGATTCCACCTAAAAATGAGGAAGAACTTGTTTACTGTAAGAACTGTTTGATAGTGGAATAGACTGCTTCAGAGGGTGAGGTGGACTCTCCTTCTATGGAGGTCTTTTAAACATAGGTCAGAGGGGTATCTTTCAGGAGTGCTTTGGTTGTGTATTCCTGCATGGCTGTGGGTTGAACTAGATAGCCCTTGAGGTCCCTTCCAACTAAGACTCTATGATTCTATGCATTCGCCAGCGCACTGGCATCACATCCACCAGCCTCTGTTGATAGTACTGTTTGCTCTCAAGGTGAAAAATATCTCTCTGATGGAGGTCTGATCATTCTAACAGGCTTGAACCCAAGACTTTCTGCAGACAGAAAGGTGGCAAACCTTTGACTGGACTGGATTGCAACAGAATGCAACTGGAAAGTGCTGGTTTATATATCTAAAGCTGAAGTAAGTCTAAGATTCTGTGCAACACTGACACAACATGGGCAAACGCACCAGTAAGGGACTGCATAGACATGGCCAGGCTCACGCATACAAATGCACAGAAACTAAATTCATCTTTGCAGAAGGAGCAGGGGGGGTGAGGATGAAAGATGGAGAGGCGCACTGTTTGGACTCCAGTCTGGATGGAAAGCTCAGGCCGCTGGAGGGGGGGGGGGAAGGAGGCGAATCCTTTGTGCCTCCAAGTCCCAGGTGCATCGTGTACCGGGCCGAATTTGAGTTTACAATTTGGGATTAAAGTAAATCCGAGTATTTTTCTGCATGCGTGCCCTACTCCCCGGCTCCCGGAGACTGCTGGGTAACTGCTTATTATCCCGCGGTTCCACTCCAGCGCCCTCCCCAATAAAACTTTTCATATCCTTATAAACGAACTCGATTGCCGTGTTATAAACATTTACACTGTGCTAACAGATCATCTCCGCACATCGGAATTGGCTAAATTCCCTTTTCCAGATGAATATATTGAAGGAGATTAGAGATATGATAGCTTTTCAGATTGCTGAACCCAGAGAAATTAGTTTAGTGAGCATTTACAGAGGCTAAATTGGAACCATTAAATAGTGGATTAAATTGATGGTGGTTTCATTGTCTGTCCTTCGGTACTGCTGTAAAATCAATTAGCCGTCACTATTCCATTCTCCATATAGTGAGATTGTCAGCCTGCTAGGAGCTGCGGAACCTCACAGCAGCGGCAAGGAGTGTGAAAATACACCTATTAGGTGATGTGGCATGAAATAATATCACAGGGCAGAAGGCCCGGTGAGATTTATCCTAGCCTTATCTCGACTTTAACAGAGAGGGGACAGACAATATTCTTGAGGTGACACTCATCTCCTAAGAACATGGCTGTACAGCGATGCTCTCTAGGATGACAATTATTATGACATCGTCCTTCTTCATCAGCTTCTCATATATATATATATATATATATATATATATGGCATTAAGAAAATCAATTCTGACTGGACCATCTTCCTCAAATCGGCACTACCCCATAAGACGGAAGCGGATCCTATTTCTTCCCCTTCTCATTCGGCCCCCCACCAAAAAGCACACATCCACCTCGATGCTTTGGTTAATCCTGGCTCTGTCAACCTTGGGCTGGAAATCGGCTTAAATTTGTAATTATTTCCCCATGATGGGCAGGCTGGCGTGGGGCAGGACAATAAGTCCCAGTCTTTCGGACCCCAATCTCACCTTTGGCAGCCAGTACGCCAAATGGGGCCCACTCCCCCACTCCTTTGTGCTGCATACCCTCATAGAAACACAGTCAGATAGGAGTGTTGTTTATTGTTGTTGTGAAACCTATCAAGGCAAGGATGGGCAAAATGTGTCCCCTAGGACTCCTTTTAGGCCTTTTGACACCCATGGCTTTCTGGACTGTTCTTTTGCAAGGAAAAAACAGAGGATGAATTTCCATTTTTCAAAGTCCCCAGGAGTGGCAATTCATCTTTCAAGCAGATTGCAACCTTCCCATACATTGTTTAACGCTTGCAAAAAATGCCCATGGTTGGCATATGGTTGATGAATAGGTCCAGCCTGAGAGGCAGCATGGTGCAGTGGTCTGAGTGTTGGGCTAGGACTCTGAGGGACCAGGGTTCAAATCTCTGCTCAGCCATAGAAACCTCTGGGAACCCTGGGCAAGCCACAGCCTCAGAGCCCTGTTTGGCCAGACCAAATTCTTCTCTGCATCTGGAGTAGCATGAGGCTTTCAGGGCCAGCCCAAGTCATTTTGCCATCCGAGGCAAACCACCAAATGCTGGCCTTCCACAGGCATTAGACCCATGTACCCCATGGGCATTATGAGCAAGATCAAAATCTCCTCCCACCCCAGTATTGCTCCCACTAGGCCCCTGCACCAGACTTCATTGCTGGCCTATATAAGGAAAGATGCTCTTTCAAATATTGTAGGCCCGAGCCATTTATGGCATCAAATGTCATCACCAGCATCATTAGTTCAGACTGGAGGTGTATAGAACCAGTACCATCCTATAAGATGTTCATGTCAGAAATCTTGCTGCTGTGTTTTGCCATAGTTGCAGCTTCTGCATCGTCTTCAAGGACAGCCCAGTGTAGCATGCACTACAATAGCTTAACCAGGAATTTACCAGTGCTGGAATAAAGTGGCCAGATTGTGGTTATTATTGCTACTGCTGCTGTTTTCCCCAAGAAAGTCCTGTTCTTCCAGTTCATTGTGGTACGGAGGTGATCGAGGTCTTTCGAGGCCATTTCTTCCTGGTGGACAAGGCTCCAAGTACGGTCCCAATTGCAGACCGCTTATCAATTGTTCAAAGACCACAGCTAATATGGAGAGACTCTTCAATGGAAGGTTGGCCATCGGATGAGGAACTGTCCACACCCATTATGTGGAATAGCTGTGATCTGCAAAGATGACATTCTAAGCCAATGAAAAGACACAACATCAAGGTAGACCATGATCTTTACCATGCCCTTGTAATATCATACAGTTGCCCTCCTAGCCATTTGGAGGCCATCCCATGTGTAAATGGTTGACCACTGTAAAACCAAGGGATCTACCAGCCAAGTGGGAAGTTGGCCTGAGTGAGTTTTATTGAGACCGACCTCCAGTGCCAGAGTTAAATATCATGCCTTTCGGTTTGAATTCAGGATTTTATTTCCTTCTAAACCACAGCGTCTTCGCTCGCACACCCTCCTGTCCTCTTCCTTGTTAATGGAGGGTGCTGCTCGCTCAATCAATAGCGAGGGCTCCAGCAATCGTCTTGCGAGATCTATCTCGGGCCTTTCCAGTTCCCCTCCATCTATCATCATTACCATGTTTGCCTTGATGAGCATCATGCACTGCGGAGAGCCGGGCCGGCCATGAAATGACACTCGACTGGCACTCGCATAATTATCAGGTCCCTTGTATTAGTCCCCTTGCAAACCTTTTGTGACATGCCAGTTGCGTCCTCCTCATTCTCCTGGGTTGCTTGGCAGATTTGCGCCATGTGCAACAAAGTGCCTGACAGCCTGTGGGGGCGGATGGGCAAGGAGAAGGGATGGAAATGTACTCCTGGCATAAATGGATAGCAGGGGACAGATGACGGTGTGCATCTTTACAATGAACCTGACCTTTTACTCCTCCTTCAACTAAGCTGGAGTATATAATATGAGGTTGCAACATAACAGCTAAAACTCTGTTGGTGTCTTTATTGCTGTTCTTATTTGCTGTCAAATTGACTTTGACTTAGTGTGACTCTATGAATGAGAGATCGCCAACATCATCATAAGAAGTGATAGCAATATCTTAGCATTGTCACTCCACACTAGTGGTCTACTTTCTGGCCCAGGAATATTCCTCCTATAAGTTAGAAAAGTAACATTTTGGAATGTGATGCCCAGAATACCGTATTCATCATGGCAATAAAGGAACTTTCTGAAGTTCTGTTTCGTTCCCAACTTCTTGTTGTTGTTGTTGATGTTGTTGTTGTTGTTGTTGTTGTTATGTTCCCTCAAATAGTTTCTGACTTATGGTGCCCCTAAGGTGCCAATACCATGGGGTTTTCTGAGACTGAAAGTGGGTGACTTATCCAAATCCCTGACTAGGGATTTGATCCTGGTATCTAGAGTTATGGTGATAGTTTAATGCTCAAACCACACTGCATCTCAACTTTCATCGTTGTATTTCTATTTCTTCTTTAAAACTTCAGCTACTTTGAAAGTAATAGAATTTCTTATGCAAACGAATGGCATCTGCCTATTGCCTGAACTCATTCACTTGGAGTTTTTTCTCCCTCTCTCCTCTAGTTCAGAATTTCACCCAATGTATAAACAGAGACCAAGATTTGATTCCCTTCTTGGCCATGAAATCCAATGAGCAAACTTGGGCAAGTTACATACTCTCAGCCTCAGGGGAAGGCAATGGCAAACCTCTTCTGAACAAATCTTGCCAAGAAAACCCCAGAACAGATTCGCCTTAGGGTCGCCATAAGTCAGAAACGACACAAAGGCACACAACCACAACAACAAAAATAATCAGCTCAAAATCAATTTGGGTTTCTTTCTTTCCTTCTTTCTTTTTGCAGAAGTGCAACTTTTCATCCGTCCACTTTCTTGTTTGGGATTCTGCCTTTTTGTTTTCACACAGTTTGGTATCAGGTCTCGCTATTTCTTTCCATTGAACTTTTGAACGACGGTCCGGCAAAATTATTCAATGGTTGTAGAAGCTGCACCGGGGGGGGGGGGGGGCTTGGAAAATTAGCTGGGAAATCTCCATAGTAATGCCCCCTCTTCACTGTTATTCGTGGAGACATCAAGACGCATGAACAATTAATCCTTGATTTCCAGACCCAAGCGACTCCGCCAATAAAACAGCTGTCAGCTGCCGGTCCTGGTGAGGTGCAGTTTAATATCCCAAGAGAGGATAATTATTCTTATCTGATTTGGCTCGGGAATGAACTCGTAAAAAGCCACAGCCCAGTTCATATATATATATATATATATATATATATAATCAGATCTTTGGAGAAGGGGCTACTTGGGGCCGGAATTACTATAACATTAATGTCAGTCCTGGCTCCAGCTAACAGCTAATGTGTAACTCACTAAAGATTCACATTTTGGAGAAGGCTGGGAATTGAAGGGATGTGTCTCGCTTTGTATGGAGAAGGCCCTGGAGCTAATCTTTGGCATCTCTTGATAGCTCTGGCAATAGCTTCTCCTGTCCAATGGTAGCTGGTGATTCCCATGTCTCCAATCTGCTTTTAGTTTTAACTTTAAAGGAACATCCCAAGATGCTGCGCCTGTTTTGGAGATAGAGGTCACTATCTTGGTTGGCTCTTTAAAGCCGAATAACAAATTATGTGTCACACTAGAGGTGCCCAGAAATGAAAGCAAAGAGAACATTCATATAAGAACATACATATTAAGACATGATTAAGACATGGGATGATTTTTCACAGTTTGGGACATCTGAGCTAAAAAATTTGTTTGCACAAAAAGGTTTGCTTTTAGACCGAAATGTGGGTATTTTACAGGGAAGAAAGCTGTAGTTGCTGCTGCTGTTGTTTTAAATGGCACTGGAAATCTTGTCTGGTGTCCCATTTGCTGAATTAGGAAGGCATGAGTCAGACTTATGCAAAGTCTCTACCAACTTCACAATGAACAAAAATTCACAATAATTTCAAAGATTCAGGTCAAGTGTGAGACTTCATCCTCTTTTAAGGCAGTTGAACATCCCTAAGTTGGATAAGTCCAGGATATGACATAGAGGTAGACACCTCTTTGCCCCAAACTGTTAAGGTCAGAAGAAACTGGTTCAAGAAGAGTGATGGTTTCAACCACCATTCCACCTTGAACACATGAATCCCACCTGATTTTAGAAGCTAAGCAAGGTTGCGCCTAGCTAACAATTGGATGGGAGACCACTAGGGATCTCCAGGAAACCAAGAACCATAGCTGCCTGTCCAAGTTAATGGTACTAGGCCAGATGGGACCAAGGGGCTGACCTAACATGAAGGCTGCTCTCTATTTCCCTAAGATACAAGTCTAAAATTCTAGAACCGATCCAGACTTTGCAACATCTCCGTTCTATTATCTGAGTTAATGAAACAGGCGGAAGGTTTCATCTTTGCAGAGATGAAAAATCTCCTCTCTCTACGCCTTTCCCCCCGTAACTCTTTCCTCCAAAACGGCCTCACGGACGTCAGCGTTGAGGATGATCAGAGTCATGAAGATGCTTCAAGGAGCGGCTGATTTGGCTGGGGGATACGGAACGGACTTCTTGTTTAAAGTTATGAATGACCTTTATCATTATCTTCTTTACCTCCCATCTCGAGAGGCCCCGGGAAGGTAATGACCATAGAGCTCAATTTAACGTCCTCCGGATTTCTTATTTACTGAAGCCTTCCATCGAGATGGTGCGCCGGATTAACTGATCTGCCCAGAAGTCTGAAGTGCGGCTTAACAGGGATCTGCGCCAGGGATGCGGAGATGGCCTTTGAGAGACCTTGGGAGACCGGAGGGAACTCTTGAATTTGAGAAGCCACTGAAAGCCCTGGCTATGGAGGGTCACCGCAGAAGATTGATGGTGGAGCTCAGGTATCACAGCTCACTAAGTACTGTACTGGGAAGGACATGATGGGTCACGCCACCAGGTTTGGGGTAATCGGGTTGTTTGCAAAGTTGACCCATCCTTCCGACTCGGCTAGGCAATGGTATTCCAACATAATATACAACCAGGCTATGATCCATGGTAGGATAATATAGAGATATTTCTGACTTAGTTATCAGACCAGGACAATTGTGTGTAGCATTGTAATTTGAAAGCCGTAAAGGACAGTGATGTACGGAATGAACTAGATTATGTATAAACTGGACTCGATCAAGGACTGCATCCAATTATTAGACTCTGAGTGTATCCAGAATCCACAGTTGTGTTGTTGTTGTTGTTTGCCTTCAGGTCTATGGCAAACCTATCACAGGGTTTTCTTGCCAAGATTTGTTCGGAGGAGGTTTGCCTTTGCCTTCCTCTGAGGATGAGAGCGTGTGACTTGCCCAATGTCACCCAGTGGGTTTTATGGGTGAGCGGGAATCGAACCCTGATCTCCAAAGCCACAGCCCATTGCTCAAACCACTAGGTCACACTGGCTCTCACCTACAATTATAGCAGTTTGATAATACTTTAACAGCCATTGGGATTCACAGTAGGAGTGTCATACCCTCCCATGTTTCACAGAGGAAAACTGGGACATGTGAGGCCAAGCAACATGAGAGTGAGATCAAGACATCAAAAGGTATTAACGTGGAAGGAGACACAAGCTAGGAGAGGTTGCAGCAGTTTGCTTTTGCCTGAGCCTTCTGGGAAGGGCATGGTTCTGTCTTCTTCTCTCCCTCTTGCTGGATTCATTGAGTGCAAACACCTTTTTTACTTTCAACTCTGCTTGCAGCAACTAAAATAAGCTGAGGATGAAAGTGGGAGGAAAAGAGAGAAGCCGGGATATTTTAAATGCAAGTGAAAAAGTGGGATGACCGATTGCTTGGCTGGTCTGGAGTTTTAGCATTTATATTTCACAACAATGTTGTAAGGTAGGACAGGTAAGACAGATAGAGGGGTCATTTAGGCTGTATCCATATTGCAGAGATAATCCAGTCTGACACCACAAAAAGTATCCTGTACCATAACAACTGTGTTGCATAGTGGTTAAAGTGTTTGAATAGGATTTAGGAGATTCAGGTTCAAGTTCCCACTGAGTCGGAAAACTCACATTGGTTGCATCCACACCACAGAATTAATGTAGTTTGACACTGTTTTCACTGCCATGGCTCAATGCTATGGAATTCTAGGAATGTGCAAATGGAGCCTCTGTTTTGCTTACAATTCACTTTCTAGCATTGTTTTCTAAAAGGCCTCTTCTAGGCCTAAAGTATCTCGAGGTGGCCAAAACTTGGCCAAAATGCCCCATTTGTTCACTAGGGCAGATTTGGGGAGCCCTGGAAATCCCAAGGTAGCGTACCTTTCCTTGTACCCACCTCCGTTGCTCACCCATGACAGTCTCCTGTGACCATCTCAGAGCTTCCCTGAATTTGGGAGAGGATCAAATTTCCCAGCATCCAGTGTGCGATAGATGCATGGACGGTGGCACCGGGGGCACGCGAAGGTCAGCCACGCAACCCCTAGATGGAAGTTATGTCAGACTGGAGCTGTTTGGATGGATCTCCAGGAGGCTTGAAGGCGAGAAGCTCTGTAACCAGAGGTTCTCATGAACCTCACTGACCTGAGCCAATCTCAATTGTGACGGTCCAAGTAATGGCGAGGACCAGGGTTGGAACATCCTGGAATCCAGGAGCTCGGCTTGACAGTCCCGATAATTTAGGGCTCGGTCGGACAAGGAGCACAGGTGTTGCCCAGATGCTTCGGAGACCGACATGTCTCCCGCGCTGAGTATCACAGCCTCCTGGCACCCCTCTCTCTCTGGGAACCACCATTGACTTCTCCACGAGGAACAAGGGGCCCATGAAAGGACAGTGTAAACACATCATGGAGCTGCACGCATCTGTTACTAGGAGTAGTAAAAGCCGAGGCATGGCCGATCCTTGGAAGGGAAGGAGGCCGGCCAGAGAGAGGCCGCTCCTTGACGAAAATGTTTGCTTATTCCTGGATTGGGTTCAGTGAGAAGCATGAATTCGAAACCAGGAGGGTTCAAGAAATGGGGGAGAGGGGGAAGGGGAGAGACCAGTCTGTTTATGTCTACCGAGGTCTTGGGTTACAAGAGCAAGTCACAGGCAGGGAACCCAATACTACTAATGGGATCCATCCTAGGGATGACAGGAAGTCTAGCCACTCATCCAGCCTTTGTTCAATGAGAGATACATCCAGAGTAAGCTTTTGACCTGCACCTGTTTGGGGAAGGGGATAGGGTTCAGCAACTTGGACAGTTCCTTTAAAGTTTAGACTAAAACCCGGAACGGATCCACCATCCCAATGAGGCAGAAAGCATCCTGGTATCCTCTGAACAACAGCTAGGCTCTCCAGGCAGTAATCTGAATATCCTGCTCTGGTTTTTAGAGTGTATAGGGCAGAGATGGTCAACATGTGGCCTTCCAGATGTTGTTGGACTTCATCCCCAATCATCCTTAGCCAGCGAATGATGACAAATAATGGCATTTTCAGGCCAACCACTTCTTGGGGGGGGGCGGGCATGGGACACAAGGTGTCCTTATATAGGTCTTTACAGAGCAAGGTATCATCATCATCATCATCATCCTCATCCTCATCATCATCATCATCATCCTCATCCTCATTTCAGTTACAAATGTTCAAAGCAGTTCATTTAAATATTGATTGCTACCATTTTGGCCCCTAAACCTGCCCTTGACTTATACATGAGATCGACTTATAGTTGAGTATAGATGCTATTTCCCTCTTTCTTTCTTTCTTTCTTTCTTTCTTTCTTTCTTTCTTTCCCCCCAGGAAAAACCCAAAACACCCAAACGAAGGGAAAGGACCCCAGCTGAAGGCTGCTGCCTAGTGATCAGTCACTGATATTGAGGGATCTGTCATGAGGATGTTCAAGGAGGGGAAGAACAAAGAGACTTCCAAATCAGTCAAACATCTCCAACATCCCTTTTCTAATTGGCAATTTTGTAATATTTATTCACAGCAGATCTGATTGCCGGATTCCCACTGGCTTCCCTCAGGAGGTTTTGCGTGAAATCCATTTTGAAAGAGTGTGTCAGGACTCCTTCTTTTTCTTCTCCTCCCAGTCACCATCTGGCTGATAGACTCCAGTCTGTTCTAATACAGTGACCCAGCGAATCACTGTTAAACAATTCCCCCGGGTTCGTGGGCCTCTCATAGGCAATCCATCCAGGGAAATACGATGCAAAGAAACACACACATGCACATGGCTCCGTGGAACCACAGAGGTCCCCTTTAATGCATTAAGCTGATGGATTAGAACAGAAATTGATTTACGGAGAATCATTTTATTTTATTTTACTTGGAGAGGCGAGACCATCTTGCCGTCTCCTCTCTTGCTGGCCGGGTTGCTGGGATTTCCAAATTTGCCAGAGACCCTGGTTTTTTAATTAGCGGCACAGTATCTTTCCCTGGAGTGGGGCCAGGCTGAGTCCTGCGCCAACCCAAAGCCATACTCTCATGCCAACTAATGCAAGGGCACGGTTAGGGGTGCTCCATTGTGCCATTTTGGGCAGCTGGGGGAGCGAGGCTGCATCGAAACGCTCCTGCGATGGACAAAAAAGCAGAAGGGATCATCCTTTTCACCAAATTCAGTAATTGATTTTGTAATTGCAAAATTGTAAGCCGGACTTGGGCTCTTGTAACTGCTGGGGATTTGTGTTTATAGTTGTTAAGGACTTAACATGACCCCCAACATTTACTTTTTCAACCTCTGTGTGCATGCACCTTCAAGCTGCCTGCCATTTATGGCGACCTCATGAGTTTCATAGGGTTTTCTTAGGCAAGGTGTTTCTTTGCCAATTCCTTCCTCTGAAATAGACCCAGGTATTCATTGGCAGTCTCCCCTCCAAGTACCAACCAAGGCTGACCCTGCTTCACTTTCAGGATCTCATGCCTTCTGGGTATTTAGGCCCTAGGTTCATCTTTTGTGCAGATGTATGTGCCTTTACGTCGCATGGTAACTTATGATGACCCCATGAATTTTAAAGGAATACTCCAAGTTGTTTTGTTGCCAATTCATTCATCTGAAATAGACCCTGCAGCCCCTGGTAATCCTTGGCGGTCTCCCCTCCAAAGATTAACCAAGGCTGACCCTGCTTAGCTTCCAAGTTCAAATAGGATCTAGTGCACTTGGGATATTTAGGCCCTAGATTAATCTTTTGTGGGAACAGTAGTTTGGAAACTGCATGTAACTTCAAGTTGTATGGCGACGTATAGCAACCCCATGGATTTCATAGGGTTTTCTTGGGCAAGGAATACTCAGAGGTGGCTTTGCCAGTTGCTTCTTCTGAAACAGAGCCTACAAGCAGCTGGTATTTGTTGATGGTCTCCCATCCAAGTCCTAACCAGGGCTGACCCTGCTTGGCATCCTAGATCCAAAGAGGGAGGGAGGAAAACTTCCCAAGGGGGGAAAATCCCAACCAAAGTACACAAGTACACAAGTAAATGCAGAATGTCAATGTTCACCTCTAACACCATGAAGAAGAAGAAAACAGAAAAGAGGAAGAATGTTCTCCAAATAGGTATCACAAAAGCAATCAGTAAAAATCTAGACTTGTGTGTGTGTATTATATGTTGAATATATAAATGAATATACATATTGAAATGAAAGAAGTATATATATATATATGAATATATATACTTCTTTCATTTCAGTATCTAGAGTTGCTAGACTCAAAACTGGAGAGGCCTCCCATGCCTTTAATAGTTGTGTAGAAGAGAGGATTTCAGCAAGCCTTGCTGGTTGTCTGATAAGCAAAACTTCCTCAAATGCCCAACCATTAATAGTACAGAAGCCCTCTCCACTTTTCAGCCTTACTCAGCAGTGCATTTCTGGGATTTTAATCTACAACATTATTACTTTTACTCCTTTGACCATGATGCCTTCCTATAATTTGCAAATATTACCCTCGTGCCCCGAAACGGCTGCCACTTAAACATTACAGGCCCACCTTCAGGTCCTGACAGTTATATGAAGAAGAATAGCGAAGAGCCGAAGGAAACAGATGGAGAACTTGGAAGACCCACTCCTGGGTTGCTTTCCGCTCTGGGCCCAGGCCGGATCAGCTGTTTTTCTCATCCTTTCTGCTGGGAAGAAGGAGGGACACCGGCTTTTGGCTTCTGCGAAAGGTGGAAGCCAGCCAACCTCTCTCTCTTTCCCCCCCAAACCAAGCTTCTGTTTGTAAATACAGCTGAAGATCCATCCCATGAACTCAAAGCTGCTGAAAGCCCACCTCAAGGGTGGGAAAAATCCAAAGGTAAACACAGAGCGCCCATTCCCACCGGCCAAAGGACTCCGCCGGGCTTTTTAATCTTTCCCCTCTAGAACCAATTGATTTCCTTGCCAGTCGACAACTTTTTACTGATGTTGGGCGAAGGCAACCAGGTGCAACCAGAGCACAAAGCGGGAACTAAAAGTCTTTCCCAGAAGGAGAAACTCAATGGCTGGAGAAGGAAGAAGAAGAAGAGGAGATGAAATCTAATACTTGAAAAAGAACTGGATTGACCAGGGCCAAACAGGTTTGTGCCCATTCATTTCGGCTTTGCGATGTTGACCCGGGCGAGAAAAGAGCGAGTGACGGTGCCGTGCTGTTTTTATTCTCTTATTCCAAGTATTAAAGTATGCTTTTAATGGATTTAAAGACTGATTTTTAAAGCTTTAAAGCAACTTTCATTTGGTTGTTAGTTTAATAGGGATTTAATTGCAACTTTCGAATCTGTTTTTAAACATGTGTTTTAAGTTCAGTTCTCTCGACTTTGTAAAAAAGTTATGGTTTGGAGGTCTATAGTAGGGGCTGAAGTTGGTTTCTTTCTGGTGCCAAGCCAAAACATGGCTTTCTTATACTCTGGGCATCAATTTATTTAAAAGTGTACATGTACATGGTTTTTAAATTATGGTAGCTTTTGCTGTTGTTTTGTTTAATAAGTGTAATATTTTTAAAACCTTTCTCCGGTTATTTATGGTTTTCATCTGGAAGTGTTTTCCATTGTTTGTATAGTATTGCATGCCCTGGGATTCCATGAAGAAAGGACAGGGCAGAAATAGTTTAGCGAAAGAATAAATTAATGTAGTGATGGATGGATGGATGGAGAGATGGATGGAGCCCCATCACAGCTGCCATTTTGGATTCAAAACAAGCTTGAACCAGATGAACTCTCAGATCTGAAATGTAAAAAAGACAGATTTAGGAAAATTGACTATGGCACATGATGCTCTGATGTGCGAAATTGAGAGAGAAAGAGAGAGAAAGAGAGAGAGAGAGAGAGAGAGAGAGAGGCTGCACCTGCACTGCAGAAATAGTGCAGTTTGAAACTGCATTAACCATCATGGCTCAGTGCTGTGAAATCCTGGATCTGTAGTTTTGCAAGTTTGTGAGATGTTTAGCCTTCTCCGTCAGAGAGCCTCGGTGCCACAACAAGCTACAAATCCCAGGACTCCATAGCATTGAGCCATGGCAATTAAAGCAATTTCAAACAACATTATTTCTGCAGTGCAGATGCAGCCTCTCTCTCTTTCAGTTTCCTGCATCAGAACATCATGTGCCATGGCCACATTTCCTAAGTCCGCCTCTTTGAACATTCCAGGTGCTGAGTTGTGTCCTCCCATGGGATCCGTCTTCTATACTATCCGTGTTGTAAAGCAACTGAAAAAACACTGGAGATGTCATCACATCACGGAGGAGTGGAAAAACAAACAAACATTGGAAGTATCAACACATCAGAGAAGGGAAAAGCATGAAACCATGAGATCCGGATGCGCAATCTGCACAGTGAACTTTTCTGCCCAGGCACTATGGTTCAGCCTTTGACTGTATCTTTCTGCATGGCAGAATGGTGTTGGATTGGATAGCAATATCAAGTACATTTCTATACTGTTTATCAGTGCACCTAAGCACTCCCTAAGCGGTTTACAATCTGTAAGCCAATTGCCCCCAACAAGCTGAGAACTCATTTTAGTGACCTACGGAAGGATGCAAAGCTGAGTTGACCCCAGTGCCCTGCTTGGGATTGAGCTCACAACCTCATGACTGTGAATGGCTGTCGTATCGGCATTTAACCACTGTGCCACCAGCGCTCCTTCGCTGGATGGTTCTTGGGGTCTCTCCCAGCAATATGATAGATAGATAGATAGATAGATAGATAGATAGATAGATAGATAGAGTTGGAGACTGCAGTGAAAACCTAACTTTCTTAGGCTCTGCATCAGACTAGAGCCCTATCTAGTCTCATGTCATGTTTCCAGTTGTGGCCACCAAAGCTGAAAGCAGGACATGAATACAATAGTACTTTCCTATCAGTGGCAGCTAGTGGCTTCCATGCCGTCAGGACCAGTGAATCCACTTTCTAAGTAACACTCTCTCAGCCTGAGAATGACCCTCTGAAGAAACGTGTCAAGAAAACCCCATGATAGGTGCACATTAGGGTCACCATAAGTCACAATAATAATACCAAATTGGAGAGTTATCAAGGTGCTCTAGGCTCCAAATAGCTTCAATACCATGGATAGCTGTCTTACAGGTATTATGATGCCAGTTTGTTCCACTGATCCATAAATCTCAACATTACAAGTTGTACACAGCTCACCTCGGCCGGTTATTTATCCGTGCGGCAAATGGAGACGCATAGACAGGGTTGCAGAAGCCGTGTGCTAAACACATACACATATCTTCTTTTTTTCTTAAAAAGATAATAATAATACCCAATACGGCATTCCAGAAGTCACATTCGGGGTTTGAATTTCAAATGCCTCTGAATGTTCATTTCCACTCACCATGAGACCAGCGTTGTCAAAGCGTGTCGGTGTATTCCTATTATTCATTCCCAACCTGTAAATAGATATTTTTTTTTGCTGGTTTTGATTTAGACGTGTCTATCAAAGAGAAAACCATGGACTACTGGAGGAATAAATCAGAGACATTCAATGCAATTTGCTTGCACTTCCTAGTATGTTGTCTAATTGAATGCGAATCCTTTGCTGGACTCTAACATTCACTACTTTACCTTACCTTACTTTATTGTTTGCTCTTACTTTTACTACTCTCCTTTAGTATCTGCTCATTGTTCTACCATTTGTCTTAATGTTTTTCTCCCCAAAATTGACTGTGATTTTTTAGGAAACAATAATGGAGGATCAAAGTGGGGCATGGCAGGAGAAAGGCATATAATAATAATAATAACAACAACAACAACAACAACCAAGTTGGGGTACTACATAGATTAAAACACATTAAACCACTTTATGGGTTAGGTTCAAACACACAAGCCTAGGACACATTAAAACCATCCAACATAAAATTAAAAATATGCCAATTTAAAATCCATAGTGTAAAATTAACTAGGTAGGCTTGCCAGCAGAGATTGGTATTTAATAATGTTGAAATTCAAATAGTGTATCCAGCTGCCAAAACTCACCTGGAAGGTCATTCCACAATCTTGAGCGGACAATGATGATGATGATTATGATGGTGGTGGTGGTGGTGATGATGATGTCCCTCAGTTGCCAGTCTAGTCCTGGTCAGTTGTTCTAAATGTCCCCAGAAGACCTGAGTATATGGGCCAGATTATATGGGAAGATGTGATCCCATAGGTAACCTAGACCCAAATTATGTAGGGTTTGATCACCCCCAATTGACGTTGTTTGTTTGCATCATGGAGGGGCATTTTTGGTGGTCTGTATCCCTCCTCTCAAGGTTACCGGATTGAGAAAGTAGTGCTCCTCGCCCTAAGAACTTGCAATTCCCCACCAACTCTTTGAGCCCTTTAGTGTTCCTCTGCAGCCCATCTCAAAATGGCTGCACGAAGTGGTGTTGCATCATCACTTCTGGTTTCCATTTTGAGAAACTGTAGAGGGAAATGGAAGCATGTGGGGTGTAGTTTAGATTTCAAGACTTCTTGTAGAGATGGGGTGGGGGTATTTTGCACATTTTTCATGGGTTTGGAGGTGTGATTTGGTGTCAAAATGATGCCAATGAGGGGCTGGGGTTTTAAGAGGGATGGTTGGAGGAGCTTAGGGAAGCACAAAAATGGGACCCAGGGGTTGCCCTATGCCCATCCCTGTTCTAACGGAAGAGCGTTCCACATTGAAATCAATCAATTGGTCAGTTGATCAATCACAGAGTAGTCAGTGCCATTCCGCTAAGTGCCCAGAATGACCGTCAAAATGGGCAGACGTTTCAGTAAACCGTGCTCTGATTCGTTAATAAGACGCCACCCCATTTGGGCAGAAGACAGGAGCGATTGTACCTGCGCTTCGTAATGAGACAAGTCACTCAGGCAGTCCGGCCCCATCAGAAATACTGAGCATAATCGTCAAATTTAATGCTTTTATCATTACTCAATGGATCAGTGAACAGAGGAACTGCAGAAAGACAATTAGAAGGCGTTCATTTTGACTCGGAAGAAGAGGAGGAGGAGGAGGGGAGAATTCTATCAGTCTAGCTTTTGTCTGAAGACTTATTTGCTCGCTAATTGCAAAATATATAATTTGGTTGGGAGACTTTGGTTATATTTGTTGTGTGATTAATGCGCTCGTGAGTGGCACATAGATACTTTTCTGGGATAAATTTGCATCCAGACGCTGTGATTTAGTATGTTGAAATGGGTGCATGTTTTATGTATGAAGAAAAATGTCTGCGTTCAAATATTTCTCTTCCTTCAAAACGAACCGCCTAATAATCTGCGTTATTACCACAAGCTTTGAAGAAGCTAGCTGGCCACTTGTCAGGGATGTAATAATAATAATAATAATAATAATAATAATAATAATAATAATAGAGTACCAGGCTTGTTGGGGGCAATTGGCTTACACTTGTAAACCACTTAGAGAGTGCATAGTTCACTATGAAGTGGTATAGGAATATAGGTGCTATTGCTATCATCATCCTCATCCTCATCCTCATCAATATCCTGGTTTCCCCCTGAGTTTGGGACTCAAGGCAGCTTACAACACTTAAAACAAGCATATGCCATATGTAACTGTCTACATAAGAAGACAAGACGAACCTTAGCAGAAACAGACCCAGAGTTTAATCTGGTCTTCCATTTGGTTCTCACAAGTGACAACCGGTTGCCTACAGAAATTTCACCAGCAGCATATGAATACAACTGCACCAAAAGAGACCCATCCAATCTCTGTTTAAATACCTCCAAAGAATGAGAATCAATCACCTTCCTAAGTGGTCTATTCCATGATCAAACATCTCTTATAGTCAATATTGGATATTGTTATTGAAAGGGATAGGTAGCCCTCCTAACATTGACGGCCCCATGCTCCATGTGCTCCTCCACTCCCCTTAAACCCATCCAAGTTGGCAGCCATCACTGCATCTTATGGCTCTGAGTCCAGCAGTTTCATTATGCGAAGAAGCCCTAGTGCGCAAAGGGATCTTGTGGCACCTTTGAGGCTAGCTGTAGCAGGTACTTTCATAGGCTTGGGTCCTGAACAGACAGGTCAAAATAAAGCTGTTTCGGATCACTTTGGAAGTATACTGTTTAAATGACAGATGTATCTTAAGAGGCCAGAAGATGCGCCAAAGCTGTGCTTTACTCCTTAGGACTGGATTGTGGCTTTGGTGCAGCTTTTGGCCTCTTCGGACACATGCATCATTTAAACAGCATACTTCCAAAGTGACCCAAAGCACCCTGTCTGTTCAGGCCCATAGTCTACTTCCTCAGATATTTTCCTAGGTCTTCCTTAGGTTTGTGCCTTTCAACAGAATGAGGACTCTGGCCTGAGATCTGCATCTGGCGCCCAATTCTTTCTGCCCACAAGTGACTAATAACATTGGATGTTTGCTGGTTCTTTCCTTCTTTGATGCCTTAACAACCTGGAATAGGTACCTGTTAGCAAGAACAAGCTTCTTTGCCTCCATCCATTAGAGACGTGGTCTTTAGTTGGCAATACAGAGTGGCAGGGGGGCGAAATAAGGATTGATTTGATGCTCTGGGGGAAAACTTGGGGGTATTTGAATGTGGGGCTGTGCATAAGCGCTAGAGATTGATTCAAATCAATCTCCCCTCCCTTTGGTCTGGATTTCACACGGGGTCCTGAAGCGAGGGAGACCTGCCTTGTAGTAGGAGAACGTGCTAAGAGGGCAAATTACTCATTCCTCCTGTGCCATCCAAGCTCAGCGGGGTTCGGGAACAGCAGGCGGACTCTTAGTTAAACACTCAGAGTGGGAAAAACAACTTTCAGGTGTGGTTTACGATGTAGGCAAAACAGTTCCCACGAGCCGATCCGGTAATAGGGGGAAATCTCTGGGCTGGAGAGAGGAGGACGCCGACCCAAACTGAGGAAGGTCAAAGTGGGCATTTTCTCTGGATCCTTTCATCTACCCCCCTTTTTCAAAACAACAAAAAAAGGTTTCGTAAACATTGGATGATCGGTTAGAAAGGTTCCCCCAAAGAACCACATTCACAAAATTGCCAGAAGACTCAGAGTCTGGTTCCTTGAAACACAGGATGCCCACATTGGTAGAAAATGGCTAACTTTGGTAGAAAACCAAAATTGCACCCAAACATGACTGAAATGCCATCCGACACGGATGAACATCTTTACTTTTTTCAAATGTTTTCTCCCCCTGAGTGAAAAATTCAAGCGTTTTAATGCTTTAACCAAACGTATTTTCACACTCTTTCTTTCTTTCTTTCTTTCTTTCTTTCTCACGTTGGCATCGGTGTTTCTATTACCGTGGCACTAAGTGGAAACGTAGTTGTTCACTAATGTTTTGGGGAGCCAATTTGATTTTATACAAACCCTCTCATGCATCTGGTTTTAAAAGTTTAAAAACTATTTTAAATCTCAATTCATAAATCTGTTGAACTGATTTACATTTTTAGCTTTCTAAAACCATTCTTATGGCTTGTCGTTGTGCGGGTCTTGGAGTCATTTTTCTGACTTATGGCATCCTAAGATGAATCTATCGTGGGGTTTTCTTGGCAAGATTTGTACCAAGGGTTTTTGCCTTTGAGATGGAGAAGGAGTGTGATTTGTCCCATTGGGTTTCTATGGCCTACACAATTTACAATCCGTTGGGTATTGTATCCTATCCTGAGATCTTTTGATAAAGGGTGGAATAAACCTATTTTAAGAAATGAATTTTGGAAATAAAATTTCGGTGGAGAATTCCTGCTTTGTTATTGTGGAGGGAAATGCTGGTTTTTTAGAAATCATATTATGTTTATGCACAATGCATATTGTACATAAAATGCATTGCTGTCTGTAGAAAACAGTTGTTTCTTCCGCAACCTCTCCAAGTTTTACACACAAATGAATTTTTCGCAAAGAAAATGTACAGACACATGAAACGACACATGGCGGATTGCCTCAATGTGTCCCATTGGTGCTACACTCAGAGGAGGTCCTTTCCAGCAGATCTGGGTCCACAGGTGGGTAAATACCTGCTATATTTAGCAAGTATTTATTTACATACATGTTGATGGATCACACTGCTGATGGATTTCATGGGCTTGCTCTTTATTGGACTAGCGGCAGGATTTAGGCCACAATCATCATTTCTATAGTGATCAGGTTTTTTCGTTCATATTCTTTTTCCAGCAGTGGCCTGAGGAATGCTTCCGAAAGCGATCCGGTTCATATTTTAGTACGAACCGAGTTCATTTGCAGCCCCTGAACTAATAAACAAAACACAATGCAATTATTTTCCGGATTTCACACTCCTCCAAATTTGGTGATGAATTTCTCTGATCCTGAAAGGTGTACAAAAATGCGTATGTTGGAGAGAACTGCATACAAAAAGGCAGAAGGAAGGAGACGGAATATTCTGTATCACTTGCATTTAAGATAAAATATAGGGAGAGCAATGATGCTAGAACACTCTCCAACTTTTCAGAGATGGCAAATGGGACACATGTGGCCAAGCGACATTAGAGCATGGTCAAGATGGCAAAGGGGCTTTCAGCCTCAAGATGCCCCAGTTGGCAATGCCAGTGGTGAGGAATTCTGGGAGCTAAAGTCTATAACATTTGATGGACTAAAGACTGGAAACCACCAGACTAGATTTCTCAAGCAGAGAAGTAAGTGACCAAACTACCCAATGCTAGCATTCTCAAAGTTGGAGCCATGGCAGCTAATGTGGCATCAAACCGATGTAACGGTGCAGTGTGCAGACACGCTCTCAGACTCAATCTGTGACATCTCTAGATAGGAGCCAAAAAACATCCTTTCCCACTTTTTTGTTCTTCAACTTGAATTAACTGAGTGTAAATGACTTTTGCACTTTGCATTTGAGTTTGCAGCGATTGAAATAAACTGAGGACAATGGGAGAAAGATGGAGGAAGATGGAGTAAGTGGGGTATTTTAAAAAGCAGCGGTAAAAATGGGACGGCAGAGGGTCAATTTGGACTGTCCTTGCCAAATCGGGACATTAGGAGGGCATGACTTTTGCAGAGTGATAATTGTACCAAACCGCAGTTGTCTAATGCAGATCCGCTTGCGTAGTTTTGAGTTGATCCTTCAACAGGTATGAATCCTTTCTCTTCTTTGCTTTCTTTATTGGTCTTTTGAGCCTCTTCGCCCCTCTTTCCCATGGCCTTCTTTTGAAGCCCATCCTTCCTCTTCTTCCCACCGTCCCACCTCTCATCTCTTCCCGACTCCAACCTTTGAAGGCAAGGAGCAAAGCTCATAAACATGTGCAGAAGACATGCTGATTAACAAGCTTCTTTGCAAAAGAAGAAAAGAAGGGGGGGAAAGAGGAGGGGGGAGGAACAGGAGAGGCAATAATGAACCAAGGGAGGGTTGGTTGCATGGGGGCGGCTGGGTGAGTGGGTGGGAAGGATCCTCTCTAGCTGGGCCTGGCAACTTTGAAAATGAATTTCCCTGGCAGAGTCTAAATTATGCAGCGGCGGCTGTGGTCACGGAGGAAGGGGGAGCGCCTACCCCTGGCTTCCGTACAGAGCGGCCTGCTGTGCATAAAAGATTAACTCTCAAGCAGCCAGGGTTTGGAAATCCACAATGGAGGGAACAGAGACCCCACTGCTGCCACCATCTCCAATACCCTTGCTGTCCTTTCTGGCCTGCTGCCATGCTTCCCCCACAGAGCCCACAGTTATAGTAGTTTGATACCTATTTGAACTATGGGGTCCTGGGGTTTGGAGTCTGGTACTTTGAGTTTTCCGTGTTGTAAGCTACTCCTCTGAACTATGGTGCTAAAGCTCCCTGGCAGAGAATCCAAACTCCCTGACCAAACCACAGATCTGAAGATACTTTAGGAGGGAGCCGTGACCATTGAAATGGCATCAAGTTGGCACGACAGTGGCATGTGGCTGCATCCATCCCAGGTGCCCCCGCGGTGGTGTGACGCATTGCGATTCTACTTGAATACTTTTCCTCATTATTAATTTGCGTTAGTATAAATTAGCAAGATAGAAGCAATGCTAATCCTCACCTTCTTTCGTCCTTTTCGTATGTGTGGGTGTGTGATGCATTTCCTCATTTTTATGGGGAATGCATTCAGGGCTCACTCTATCTGCATTAAAGCTTGGGGGTAAAAAATAGCCAGGATCGAGCAAGTGGAACGTAACACTCTGCGCATTCATTTCCATGTACTCATCCATTTCAACAGCTGTTATGTTGGTCTGCGGCTGCATCTGCATTGCTGAAATAATCCAGTTTGTCACCACTTGAATTCTGGGAACTGTTTAAGGTTAAAGACATTTAACCTTCTCTGTCAGAAAGCTCTAGTGCTACAACAAACTACGATTTTCAGAATTCCCTAGCATTGAGACATGGCAGTTAAAGTGGTGTCAAACTGGATTATTTCTGCAGTGCAGATCCAGCCTGTTTCTGCTTTTTTTGCTAGTGAGGAGGAGCGGGAGCAGGAGGAAACTAAATGGAGTAAGAAATGCTGGTCTCAGCTGCAAGGGGAAAAGAAACAAGAGTCTGCTTTCAGATGGAGCCTATATTCATTTCCTTTCTCTTTGGAACCAGGACCAGCCACATCTTCCTCCTTTAAGTTGCCTCCTTCCTTCAAGCCCCACAACTAAACAGTAGCAGCTATAGTGGCCTCTCCTGGTAGGAGAGTGGTTTTTATGGGTGCAAAAGACTAGAGAAAAGCCCACTGTATGTCCTGTACAGAAAGAGACATGCACATGTTTTAAAAGACATCATCATCATCATCATCATTTCATATCCCGTCAATATAGGGACTCAGGTGGCACCATGCAAGATTCCACCAATTGTGAGTGGGTTTGGATTGCAACGTCCAGAACCTCTTGTCATGATGGGGATTCTGGGAGCTGGTGTCCCTACAGTGCTGGTTTGTGTAGCTGCCTGGGTAACATCCCAGGTTTATTGCTGAGAAAGAGGACGGAGAGAGGCGAACGAGATCCCTCTGGCGGAGCAAAATCACTTACCAGGCCTAACCCAGCCAGGAACAGGTGTGCAAAAGCCAGGCTCCCAGACACCAGATAGAACAACATTTCTCCCCTCCTCTGCTCAACTTCCATAAATCAGCTCTCTAATCTTTCACTGTCCAGCAGGACTGCTGGCTGGGAGGCTGATGGATTGCCCTCCAGCCCCTGACAGCTGCAGGAATATCACTCACGGCCCAAAGACAGACCTCTAAATCTGCCATTATAGAGTGTTGAAAGGAAGAATGTCTGTTTTTATAACCTACCTCAGTTATAATAAATATTTAAAATCCACATTAACATCCTCTTACAGTTACAATCTAGCCTCTGTGGAACGGGCGTCTAACTTAGATTTAATTAGCAACTGAACCGTACCCAGAGCAAGCTCCTGGTTAAGCCGAGGATCCAGGCCTCGCATGGAATGCCGCTGTTTTCTTAAACTACCTGCAACCGTCATAAATATCCGCCGTGTCACTAGGCCGCCTGGTCAGAGACAGAGGCCCTTTTGTCTTTGCAAATGCTTACATTTAATTTAAATGATGGGGTCTTTCCAGACTCCGCCGGGGTTAAATTGTTTCCCTCCTCGCCACAACTTTGGCCATGCTTCCCTTTGAAAAACTGGCATCATCCCACTTTTGGCGCTGGGGAAGGTGGTGTTGAAAGGATTTGGGAGGCAGGTCAGGAGGAGCAAGAGGCCACAAAGCCAACATTCTTGGTTTATTAGGGAGGAAATGTAACTAAGCCAACATTTTTAGGTTATTAGGGAGGAGGCACCTCCAAGCCAACATTCTTGGATGGTTGCAGAGGAGGCACCTCCAAGCCAACATTCCTGGGTTGTTAAGGAGGAGATGCCATCAAGCCAGCTTTTTTGTGTTGTTATGAAGGAGACACAACTAACCCAACATTCTTAGGTTATAATGGAGGAGGCACCACCAAGACAACATTTGAAAGTTATTGTGGAGGAGATAGCATGAAGCCAGCATTCTTGGGTTATTCTGGAGAAGGTCCATCCATGGGTTTAAGGTCAGATTCATCAAATTTTAAGGGGTGAAATTTATGCTCCTGAGATGATGATATCATGAACCAGAAGCTTCTTCTAGCTTCCCAAAAGTTTTCCCCTGACTTTACTTTGATCAATTTGAATTGCCAACACACACACACACTCACACATATATGTTGTGTATCCTCAAGTCGTGTCCAATTTATGGTGACCCTATCATAGGGATTTCTTCAGAGGGGGCTTGCCATTGCCATCCTCTGGAGCTGAGAGAGTGTGACTTGTCCATGGTCACCCAATGGGTTTCCATGACTTGAGTGGGGATTTGAATCCAACACCCAAAACACTACACCATGCTGGTTTTCTGTATATATACGTGCCAGATGTTTTTGTATGATTTAAATCTGTACTGGTTTTAATAATGTATGGCTCACTTGAGTCTCACTGATGGGGCAAAGATAGGAATAATAGTGATAATGGTAACAGTAATAGTAATTGCAATAATAATATCATCATCGTCATCATCTTCCTTGGCTTAGCAAAAGGAATGTTGCCTCTTTTCCCTCCCCTTTTCCCACTTGGGGATAATGGATCTTCACACATAGAGACCCCTCTGTCTTGCAAAGGGTTTACAAGAAGTCCAGTCTGCTTGGGGGGAAAGTTAAAGTCTTGAGCCTTGAAAGCTGACTGTTGATTCTGGAAGGAAACGAGTGTAACCTGAATTGGGAGCGATGGGGGCACAGGTCCCCTGAGCCGGGCAGTAACACGAGCTCTTGTTAGCTCATTTGTTTTAACCTTTGCTTTTCCAGATGGTTTCTCATTTAAACAATGAGGCAGCTTCAAGGAATGTGGAAGATCCCACCGACTGAGGTTTAGGTGGCTCCGATCCTACATTGAGGTTGCATAACATAAATCTGAGTGAGTCATTTTTCAAGTCATTTTCGATTTATGGCGACCCTAAGGCAAACCCATCATGGGGTTTTCTTGGCAAGATTTGTTCAGAGGAGGCTGAGAGTATGTGACCTATCCAAAGTCACCCAGTAGGTTTCATGGCTGAGCTGGGAATTGAACTCTGGTCTCCAGTTAGAGTCCAATGCTTAAACTACAATGCTTTCATATACCCCCACAACCTCCATGGCTACAACCCTGATCGTACCTGGCTTTAAATCCTCATGTCTAAATGTCTATGTACGCCTAAAATTAGCATATGCATATTTATGCAAATTAGCATCATCTCCCCCCTCTTCATTATCAGCAAAGAGTAACTGGCCACCCTAAATGAGGTCCTTTCTTTAAAATTAAAATGGGGAGGCAGAAGGCAAAGGTGAGTTGCGTATTTTTGGTGGTAGAAGAGATAATGAAATTTGACCCACTTCTATTACTGTGTTTTCTTGGTGCTCATGTTTCCATATAAAAGCCTGGATCCTGTTGTTAATTCAAAGCGGAATCAATGGGAATTGATAGGATTTGCCTATGTGTTGGCTCCACAATTGATTCCACAATTGATTCCGTGGGTCGACTCTAGTTAGGACTAACCAACAGGATTCGAGTCAAGGCCTTCAAAATACTCCTTTTAAAATGTATCATTAAAAAATTGGGGACTGCCCCCCTCCGACTACACTTCCTTTTATGTTAAACAATACATATATGACATGTCTTATTTCCTTTTTTAGAAGTTGAAGGGGACGTAGAGTTTGGACTGATGTGGCTTGTGATAAAGCCATTCCAGCTGGAGAATTCTGGGAGATGTAGCACACCTTCCAACCATCCTGGTTTGGTGCAGAGAGTTTGTATTAATTCTCTGTCAACCCACTTTTACAGCTGCTTCCATATGTCCCAGTTTCTCTTGCGTCTTCTCACTTTCCCCCTTTGCCCTCTCAATTTCTGCAAAGCGCAAAAGTAGTTTGCATGCCATAAATTCAAGGAAAGGAAGGGGACAGAATATTGCTCTCAGTTGGCTCTGGCAAAAACAAACTGTTGTAGCTGCTCCTATCTTGTGTGTTCTTCCTCATTAATAACCTTTGCCATCTGGACCACACTCTGATCTTGCTTGGCTACACATGTTCCAGGTTTCGTCTGTGAAATATTCGAGGATAGGAAATAGCTGAACACCAACCAATCAGCTCAATCAAGTTCCTTCTTTGGTATTCAAGCCCCAAGTGTCTGGGGGATGCTGGGTATTGCAGTCTTTTAAAAAAGAACATTCCTGGCCTTTTTGCAAGAGGAAAGCCTAGACAATTGAGTGGATTTATTTGCTGAAAACCAGAGGTCCTCTGCAAGTTCATACAGCCAACTCACCCTTTCCCCACCCAGCCACATAAATCAGATTGCGCCATCCATCAGACTGAATTGCTGAGTTCATTCTCATGTGCTTTTGGGTTACCCATGAGACCCAACGCTGTGTCTCTGGCTAGGGCTGGTGGTCACCTGGAACCATTTCCCAGTTCTCGGGAGCAGCAGGAGTGTCCATTAGCTGCCACGGATCAGTGGGGCCGGTGTGTAAATTCCGGATCTCTACCATGGAGGCCGGGCGGCTTATTGGTGGAGACTTTCCGCTCTCAGGAATGGGTCATTTGAAGAGAAAACTGTCAAGTGTTCAAGGTCTTCCAAATGCTGAGAAAATACCTCCAAACAAGCCTCTCTCTTACAAGGCGCACACAGAGACGGCATTCAAAAAAGGAAAAAGGAAGCTGGGGGTGGGTGGGTGGGTTTCATTTAATGGAACGAACCCAAGGACCCTCAACAGGTCTTTTGGCTTCATCCCCTTGACTGTCATTTCTCGTGCGCAGACACAACACAAATTTCCTTTCTCGGCCATCATCAATCAATATGGACCAACACACAGAGAGGCACACACCTTGCCCCGCACCCCAACTAGTGGAGTATTTTATTGTATTGCATAAGATATGGGGAAATAGATTCACAAATTCCTGCATAGTGGGCAACCATGCCGTTGCAGATGCAGAAGAATGACCACACTGTCTCAGAGGTGAAACTCTATTGATTGGTGATGGTGGTGATCGGGGAATCCAGTCGTTTCGACAATTTGATCATAAAGAAGCCAGCCAGGAAATAAACCAAAGAAAGTGCAAAAGTAGTTTGGACTGAATTAACAGGAAAGGAAGGAGAGGAGAGGCTGGAATCTTGCCCTTCCCAGTCAGCTCAGGCAAAAGCAAACTGCCGTAGCATCTTCTATCTTGTGTGTTCTTCCTCATTCATAACTTTTGCCATCCTGACCACATCCTGATGTTGTTTAGCTACATTTTCCCCAGATTTCATGAGTAAAATGTTGGAGGAGATGTAATTGGGCCCTGGCCGCCACACAGTCACCCAATGTGCGGCTGGAGGAGATCAATCTTGATAGCTTTAAAAAGGCGGTTGAGATGGATCTCTTCCGACAGGCCTTCCTGGGTTAGCATCTCAGTCACCCCCATTGACTACCCTGTCTTGTCCGTTTTAATAATTCTAATGGTATTGTTTTATTGTTACTGTTTATAATTATGATTAATTGGTTATGGAGGGTGGGTGGGTTTCTGGGACATTGTATTTTATTGTATTTTAATGTTTTAATGTTGTTAGCAGCCTCAATCTTAATGGAGAGGCGGGGTATAAATAATAATAATAATAATAATAATAATAATCCCTGTTATTGGGTCTGTCATGATGAGGGCATGTGGTATTTAGCACCCAAGGGTGGATGTGATTGATGGCAAGCCACCAGCCTTACAAGATGGCAGCACCTGAGGTCATTGCTCTCACCTGGGCGTCTTCCCATTTCTCTACCTTTGTGTCTCATTCGTACTACAGAGCTGTGCAACTGCGCTGTCAGATCCGATCAGGTTCTCGAGCAGCCAAGTGTCTTCTCTTTTTGGATCTTCTCCAATGCTCCTTCGCTGACAGTTGACTGCCCCGTACACTGAAATGAATTGGCAGGGACCTTGAGCCATGTGGTCCAGGCCCAGACTACAGTTCCCAGGAGGCAATGCAATACGGTACATAGGGTTGCCAGATCTCAGGGCCTGGGCTTGAATCTCCTGTTTTTCGTGGGGTCATCTCCAGACGGGAGACAAAGATGCACATTCTCCAGTTTGGGTAGGCTCATCTCCAAGCAAGAGGAGAGGGATCTCTGCAAATCTCCAGCTCATTTAATAAAGCAGCAGCTTGCTACAATTTGCAAGGCTTAATTGACCAGTTGCTGCAACTGGCAAAGAATCTCTGGGGTGGTGGGTAAGGTCTATGTATTTACTTGGTTTTCTCCTTCCTTCCTTCCTTCCTTCCTTCCTTCCTTCCTTCCTTCCTTCCCTATGGCTGGTGTTTAAGGCATCATGCTCAAAGATATCACCAGGGGCCATCCTTATGTATCAGACTTTGGCCTGAAAACCTCAGGGTTGGAATTGGCAACCCTAAAGATATAAAGGGATGGCCATTAGCACATACATGTATGAATGGATGGACACAACAAGAAGCCAGGTGGCCTCTTTTCTCCCATTCTGAATGCTCACAGAGGAGGCTTGTAGGTGCTGGCTGATTCCAAGCTGAGCCGAGCCAAGCTTGTCCATGGGTCGCCACAGTCAATAGCATTGTGTCAAATGCAACCATTTGATCTTCAGGAACTTTGCAAGGTTTCCTTACTTTGTGAAGTCGAAGACATTCATGGCTGGCATCCATAGTTTTTTTGTGGGTTTTTTGGGCTATGTGGCCATGTTCTAGAAGAGTTTATTCCTGACGTTCATTTTAAGAGATGCCAGCCACACATGCTGGTGAAACGTCAGGAATAAACTCTTCTAGAACATGCTTGTCTGGTTGTCTCTCCAAAGATAAAGACCCTTTGCACTCAAAGAGGGAGGCACTTTGCAGAACAAGTTGCCCGTCTCTTTGTCTGTCTATCGGTCCACCCTTTCCCTCCACTTTGCAAACAGCAATTCCCGACAGCCAATATTTCACTGAAAACAGAGCCAGCTCTCTTTCGCTCTCCACCTCTCCGCCTCTCTTTCTCTCTCTCTCTCCTGTTTATGAAGCTGAGGGTAAGTGTTTAATTAGTTGCCTAATTGCCTGGGTAATTGGTAGACATACTCAGCTCTCCAAGTAATCAGTCTGAACAGGCCTTGAAAATATCTGGCCCAATATTCATTAGTGCAGTTAAATCGTTAAACAGTTACTGTGTTTGGTTCCTGACAAAGCCCAGCTAACAGCTGCGTTGGGTGCATCTCAATGGCGCTTTCCAATCTCGGTGGATGGGAATGGGCAGGTCCAACCAAATGACAGACAGGCGCACTTGGAGTCATGGCTGGCAGGGAAGGCAGGGGAGGATGGGACAGATGGAGGAGCAGAGTTGGGCACGAGACGCGGCACGCTTTCTATGTACAGAATGAGGTGCTAAGACGACACTCTCCTCCCTTTCCCTCGCCACTTGCCTGGCACCTCTCCTCACTGTAGATCTGCCAGTTTCAGAAAGAAAAACATACTCATGAGGAATGGGATGGTGGCCTGTGGTTGAAATACACTGAACTATGGGACATTGGCTGGTGGCTTCTGGGTTAGTGGGGTATATAGTGGCCCCTCCACATTCACTGGGGTTAGGGGCACAAGATCCCTATGAAAGTGGGAAAATCACAAATTAGAAAAACACTAGCTTTTTTAGCTGATAGAACCCCTCTCTAGGAATCTCTTGGTCTTCCAGAGCAACTCTGTGGTAAATATCTGCTAGAGGTTGACCACAGAATTGACCATAGAAA
>NC_056529.1:25666983-25688580 GCF_019175285.1 Sceloporus undulatus
CTTTTTTAGCTGAGAGAACACCTCTCTAGGAATCTCTTGGTCTTCCAGAGCAACTCTGTGGTCAATATCTGCTAGAGGTTGACCATAGAATTGACCATAGAATCTTTTTTAGCTGAGAGAACACCTCTCTAGGAATCTCTTGGTCTTCCAGAGCAACTCTGTGGTCAATATCTGCTAGAGGTTGACCATAGAATTGACCATAGAATCTTTTTTAGCTAAGAGAACACCTCTCTAGGAATCTCTTGGTCCTCCAGAACAACTCTGTAGTCAATATCTGACAGATGTTGACCATAGAATGTGCCTTGGAGGACCTACAAACACCTAGAGAAGTGTTGTCTCTAGGAATCTCTTGGTCCTCCAGAGCAACTCTATGGCCGATATCTGCCAGATGTTGACCATAGAATTGCACTGGAGGACCTACAAATACCTAGAGATGTATTCTCTCTAGGAATCTCTAGATCTTCCAGCACAACTTTTGGCGGACGTTGACCATAGGGTTGCACTGAAGGACCTGGAGATTCCTAGAAAGATCATATTAACCAAATTCATGAATAATCAAATCGGCAAAAGTCAAAGCCGCAAATGTGGAGGGCCGACTATACATTTCTTAAATGAATTCTTCGTGGTGCTGAACCGTGTTTCCGCACTGGAATAGATTCACTGCCACTTCCCTCCTGACATGGGAGCCAGCAACACTGAGCTATTTTGTTCCACTGTCAAAAAAGCTCTTACTATCAGAAAGCACTTACTAACGTTTAGTTGCAATCTCATGACTTGTAATTTGAATTTATTAGTTTAAGTCCTGGAGCAACCGGAAACAAGCTCGCTCTACCTCTACATGACAACGCGTCAACTATTTCAAGATGGTTATTATCATAACAGTTCTCCATCTTTTCTTCTCCAGGCTAAACAGAAGCATCTCCTTCTATTGTTCCTCATAAAGCTTGGTTTCTCCATCTTTTGTCATTTTGGTCGCCCTCCTCTGGACACATTCTGGTTTGTTGATATCCTTTCTACACCTGAACTTTCCCAGGGAAGGCCTGACCGAAGTCGAATAGAGTGGCACCATTTGCTTAAGTCCCCTTTTTGGACTGCAGCTCCCCAAATCCCCCAGACAACCATCTGGCGAAGAGTGATGGAAGCTGTAGTCCAAAAAGGAACAATTCCAAAATCTGACTCAGACCCAAGATCTGTTTAGTCCAGAAACTAGCTTTTCTCAACGGTCAGCCAGATGTCCATTCAGTCGTGGTGGTCATCAAGTGGTCTTAAACCAGGAGCTACCATAATCCATGGACAGCTGCTTCTCCATGTAATTGGTGGGAAGGGGAGAGCCCATGTGCACAGGGCATGGCCGCTTTAGCATCTCCCATAATCCCCAGCTCTTGCCAACAACCCATTCCCAATTTTCTTCCTTTTGCCTTCTGACTCCCATCTGTCTCCTTCTCCATCAGCTTCCTTTCTGTTGGCTCACAAACTGTTCAGGAAAGCTGTTTTTGCTATTAGCGGGCCAGCGACGTCATGTGCCGAGCCATGCTCACCTTTGGCCAGAACAAGTCATTAAAAAAGCCACACGGTCTCTCACCGTAAGCTGCTTCCTTGAGCTCCATGAAGCTGGAATCCCAACACATAGCAATGGCGGTGAGCATAAGCTTTGCGCCTGAGTCTCAGGAGATCCCAGGCAAAACACTGCCAGCACGCGCCTCTGGAACTGTGGCCGGCTGGACTCCCAGGACGCGTGCAAATCTTTCCAAGGGAAAAATGCAAAAAGAGGCTCTTTTCCAAGGCAGCTGTGGTGGGTTTTCTCCACACATGGCAGGGCGAGAGGGGACAAGGCAATCCAAAACCACAACGTCACAAGGGAGAAGAGAGAGAGAGAGTTTACTCAACAGAGCCAGGGGTATTTTAGGAAAAGAAAAAGACGGCCAAGTTTTGGCAGATGGCTCTTGTCCTTGTAATTATGTACCTGATGGACTCATGTTACCATACACTCTCTCACAAGAGTGATTTTTGCCTTAAATCATGTAGAGCCAACCCTAAACACATGTAAGTACCCCATCCTCAAAAGCATGTCAGTACCCTGAACTCAGGGTGGCCAGATGCCATCACCGTAAAGGAGGACAAGGCAATGCATGATGTAGGACAATCCAGAAAGATGGAGGACATGACAAAATAAAAGCTAAAAATGCTAATATAAGTATTTTGTAGACTTAAGTCTGCTTCCGCAAATGCATCTGGGGAAGGAGACTTGAGTCAGCGAAATCTCATGCGGCCAACTTCTTTCTTTCAATTAGTCTCAAAGGTGCCACGAGATACTGATTTCATAGACTAACACAGCTATACCTTTGGATTCTACTGTAATATAACTATAAATTTATATTTATATAAAGTAAGCCAGAGTTTGAAGTTGTAGAGAGATAATATGGAGATTGATAGTGGAATGGCCTGGATTGCTATAAAGCAGTGGTTTTCCACCTTTGGCTCTCCAGGTATTTTGAGCTTCAGCTCTCAGTATCTCTGGCCAAACTGACTGGAGCTTCTGAATCCCAAAGTATCTGAATCCCAAAGATAGAAGGCAACCGATATGAAGTGACGTCCCACATTCCTGGGAGCCAGCCTGGTTTATGGCTACGTTTCTGCTCCTAGACGTCCAATCCCAGGCCCTGCCAAGGGCTTACTCAGGCAGAAAGCACATTTTACAGTCTGCACCAACCCCACAAGAGCTTCTTTAATTTGACGGGAGGGTAAACCTCGCGCATGGAGGGCACCAAGCAAGCAGTGACCACAGCCCATGCGGTTTGCTTCTTGCTGGTTTGTTTGACAGCGATGTGGCTTTGTTCCGCTCAACATCTGCAAGGCATTAGGCCTGGGCTCCTACAACAGGCAAGCGCCGAAAAAGGAAAGACAAGGAAGACCTATCCCAGAAGCCATGGCTGTGCAAGGGAAAGTTCCACTTGGGTGGCCCAAACCTCAACCACTTTTCTTCTCCTTCTCCTCCTCCTCCTTCAGATAATAATGATGATCATGACGAATAACCTTCACCAGGAAGGCTGCCGGACGAAGGGTGATGAAAGGGGGAATGCCCTTCAAGCAAGTGAGGTCAGGGAGAGAAAGGAGAAGCAGGTTTTACAAGCCAGAGGGGATTCACATCATGCGTGGTTTCTAGAGTCAAAGGGCTCCAAATCCCAGCAAATGGTGACGGGCACAATCCACCTGTTTGTCCCAGCCGTTGGATCAAAGAAATACTTATTGTTATTGTGGTTGGGTATCTTCAAGTCATTTCCGACTTATGGTGACCTATAACAGGGTTTTCTTGGCAGGATTTGTCCAGAGGCGGTTTGCCCTTGCCTTCCTCTGAAGCTGGGAGAGTGTGACTTGGCCAAAGTCATCCAGTGGGTTTTCATGAATGAGCCAGGAACTGAACCCTGGTCTCCAGAGTCGTTGTCCAATGCTCAAACCACTATGCCACACTGGCTTCCATTTTTATCATTCCACTGCTTTAATTGTTTTTATTTGTTCGTTGCCTCATTCAGAAGCCCTTGCAGAATGGGAGGCAATATGGAAATGTCTTAAAGAAAGAAATAATATTGGAAGGACGCGCTCTTTCCAACTGTCTGGACCCAAACCTTGTAGGGCTTGCAGCTCTTTGAAATGTTCCCTGGCAGCAAGTGGAGCTTTTGCAACAAGAGAATGGCAACTAGACATGATGTCAGGGCTGTGGAGGACACCAGCAGAACTAGGGAAAGTTACTTTTTATTTTGAATTAGAGTTCCCACAATCCCTCCGCTGGCTGGGTTTCTTCGGTTGGGATCCTGCTGGTGACATGCGCAAAGGGGCCAGTGAATGTGCTCTGGGTTTTTGCCTGAAGTCTAATATCCAAGGTGCTGGGCTTCCATGACAGTTAGGCTCAGCTCTTGAGATAGCGCCTTTAAAATTCAGAGTAAAATTTGTGGCAGAGTAAAACCTGGAGGAGATCCGTCACATCACCAGTCTCTATACCTTTTAAAAAGGCTGTCAAGACAGACCTCTTTCGACAGGCCTTTCCTGAACGGTTCACTTGGTCATCTTCCGAAATGGACTGTCACACTGAACACTCTTCCCGTCTCTGATTATTATATGATTATCATCATATTTTAATTGTTATGTATTATTATTGTATGGGATTTTATACATTTAAGGGAGGGAGGGAACCATTTTTGGGATAATTTTATATTGTATGTTTTTTTTTACTTTTGTTTACGTGTAAACTGCCTTGATCCTGGAGGAGAGGTGGCATAATAATAATAATAACAACAACAACAACAACAATAATAATAATAATAATAATAATAATAATAATAATAATATACACCATGGATCCCACTAGCCCCCTCTGACAGCGTCTGCCCTTTCCGATCATCTATTTTCAGAGCCTGGGTGGAAAAGCTATTTTATTGAATTGGTTAACTCCTAGAAACTCTCAGCCATGGCTGCTTAGGGAATGCTGGGAGTTGTGGTTTTGAAAAGTAACTTCCCTAAGCTCTGCAAGGCAGAGGGTCCAGTTTGCAGCCTGGAAACCAGATCCGTCCCTTGATGGTCTGGATGGGAAACCTCCTCTGCCCCCTAGTGGCCAAACTGCAATGTCTTCAAGTGAGGAAACTGTGTGACCAGATGCACAGCTCCTTCCCGGACACTTTCCCCTATAGAGATGATGTGTGTGTGTGTGTGTCTTTTTATGTTGCAACAAATAAAAGAAAATCCATTTCTCTCTCTGGATTTTTTTTTGGGGGGGGCACAGCATCTGTGCACACAAATACATCAGAGAATGGTATATGCTCATGTATAAGTCTAGAAATTTTAGTCAAAAAATTGACCCCTAAAAACCTGGGGTTGACTTATCCATGGGTCAATGAATATAAGTACATGTATACAAGTATACACGCATCCCTCTATATTTGTGGCTTTGATATTTGCGGATTTGATCATTCACGGAATTGATTAACATGTTCTCTCTAGGAATATCTATGATCAACTTTAACTAAACGTTGCACTAGAAGACCATGGTGTTCTGTTATTTGTGGTTTTCCCATATTCACGGGGGTCTTGTGCCCGTAACCCTAGTGAATGTGGAGGGACAAGTGTATATGTAGGTAAGTACTGTACATTAACTCTTATTTTTTAAAAGAAGAACCATCCCATCCTCTGAGTGGAGCGGAAAAAGGAGAGAGCTTAATCTGTCCTGGGAGCACCTAAAAGAAGCACTGACCTACCCCTCTCTGCAACCCATCCATCCAGCCTTTATAGCGAACACAAACAATTGTCTCTTTAACAAAACTTCCATATTTGGGGGGCATTTGAGGCCATTGGAGGACTTCCAAGGGATTTTAGGAGCCTAAAAAGTGGGGTTCAAGGCCACATTTGGCCAATGGGCCATTCTTCCATCACCCCTGTTTTGGAGCAAGAAATAGCTCAATGCATTTCAGCACAGAAACATTTTTGCAACATTCTTCAGGGGCTGTTTAGAACAGAGGATGGGGAACAATACCCATACATCAATAATTTTAACAAGACTTTATTTGTTACTACAGTGGGTACGTTATCCACCACCTCCTTTTTAACAGCCCCTGAAGAAGACGGTACAAATAGGTCTCCATCAAAAGGCACCGGAATATAATATCACGTTTTACAACTGGAGGCCTTCTCTCTCTTCACCATCAAGTCTCATTGGATGTTTCCAGTTTCTTTTGCTTTGCCAGTCAGTGTAGACAGAGAGAATTGAGTTACGTCACATGAAAATTTGGCAACTTGGGCAGCCTTGGTTGTTATTTGCCTTCAGCTTACTTCAGTTGCTGCAAATCAATCTCAAAAGTACTTTGCACTCACGTAATTCATCAGGAAGGAGAAGAGTGGCTGAAACACTGCCCTTCCCAATAGACTCAGGCAAAAGCAAACTGCTGCATCTTCTGGTAGCCTCTGTGTATCCTTCTGCATTAATAACTCTTGCCATCTTGACTATGCTCCAATGTTGCTGGCCCCAGTTTTCACCGGTGAAATGCTGGAGGGTATCTATCCATGTGCCTAACCATCTTCAATGCTGAGTCCTGCTCCAACCTTTCTGGATGCGTCTGACCTTCTTTCTGCCTCCGTGCCCAACATGCTCCTTGCTTCTGCATTCATCCGGGTGCCTTGAGAGACAAGTGAGTTGGGGTCCGGCACGCGAGCGGCAATGCCCTGATGGTTTGCTGCCTCAGCTTCTCTTTGTTGGTTCAGCAGCGCTTGCTTGCTTGGTTTTAAAAAGCTGTTAGAAGCCTAAAGATCCAGCCCTGTGTTAAACATGTTAGCTGCAATTATCCCTTCCCTGGTGAAGGCTTTCCCTGATTGGAGCTTTTGCATATTCATCTGAGGAAGACTGACTGCCTGGTGCTGCTTCTTCAAGGTCAGGGATTTTGCTTCTTTGGATTCAATACCCATCATAGACAAAGATTATGAGCGAGACGGAGAGGGAACGAGGGATGGAATGAGAGCAACGCAGGGAAGAAACAAATCCTACAGACCTCAGATCTCCCATTATTGGTAGTTGTGGGGAACAGCTCACTGTTCTAACTTCTTCTAAGCCCAAATTGTGGTCAGGACTGGACAGATGTGTCCTTGCTTTTGCTCCAGCGAAGTAGATTGCAAACCGTTGTCCTTCAAGAGGGTATTTCTTCTACTTTGGTTGATGTTGTTGCCTCTCAAGGTTAGTGGAGCCCAACTGTGGAATTCCAGCCTCATGCTGCCAACAATTCGTAGTAGCCTTTGGGATAGTTTGCAGCAGCGGTGGACAACTATCCCAGATTTGGGGACTGGGTTTGGTCCCCACTGGGTCTGGGAGGGCTATACCTTCCTGACTGGGGTTGCCAAAGCTCAGGATGTGGTCCCAAGTTTCCAATTTTCATGGATTATCTCCAGGTGGGAAAAGAAGGTGCAAACTCCCCAGTTTTGATGGGCTCATCTCCAGGAATGATCTGTGTGGAAGCCTGAAGCACAGTTAGTGGGGCAAGACTCTTCTAGAACATGTCCACATAGCCCCCAAAACCCACCAAAAACAGTGGGACAACAGCTTGTTAAAACTGTCCAGGACTTAAATGATTTGTTCATGCAACTTTCAAAGACTTTCTAAGGGGCCCTATGTAGTTATAGTACAACCCCTGTATTCACGGAACTGATACATGTGGTTTCATTTATCTATGTCTGGAAAAATACGCTTTCTCTAGGCATTTTCTAGGTCTTCCAGTCTGATTCTATGATATGCTTCCAGCAGAAGTTGATCATAGAATTGCACTGGATGACCTCAAAATGCCTAGAGAGGTAGTCTCTCTAGGAATCTCTAGGTCCTCCAGTGTGACTCTGTGGTCAACATCCACTGAAAATTGTTCATTACAGCTTGCTATGATGTATAGTTTCACATCTCCAAAATTTTAAAAGCAGCTGACAGAGGATCAGTTGGGACTTCGCTGCCAAATCGAGACAGTTGGAGGGATATGACACAGTGGGTCATTTGGTATAAGAGTATCTTCTATTGACTGCCATAATTGGTTGTTGTAATACTCTCCCCAATCCACCATGGGAGAACACATTGCTTAAAAAAGAAGCCCATGTGGACTTAATATAGCTCAGTAGCTAATGAAGGTGGCAAGAGTTGGAGTTTTTGCAACAGCTTTTGCATGAAACTCAGTGCGGCGTTGTGGTTTGAGCATTGGTCTGCAACTTTGGAGACCAGGGTTCGGTTCTCAGCTCGGCCATGAAACCTGCTGGGTGACTTTGGAAAAGTCACACTCTCTCAGCCTCAAGGGAAGGCCATGTCAAACCTCCTCTGAACAAATCTTGCCTAGAAAACCCTGTGATAGGTTTGCCTTTGGGTCGGCATAAGTCTGAAACAACTTGAAGGCGCACACCAAGAGCAAACGTTGGCTAGAGAGGGTTGCGGTGCTTTTGGTTAAATTATTGGCACAGATTATATGTGTGTGTGTGTGTGTGTGTGTGTGTATCTGAATCTCCTTTGGTTTGGTTTTAAGGTACTGGGTGGCAGCCACATTAAAAAGGATGGATGGCGCTCCAGACATCAAGGATGCTGCTGTTCCCTTATGGGGGGAAAAGTCCACCGTTTGCCTTAATTCCCTCCTCGCTTTATTCTTCATTCTCCACTTTCCCCTTAAGAAAAGAGAACATTGAGAGGGATGTGTGTATAATTCTACATTTTAAAGAAATAATAACTTAAATGGAGCAGGGTGAGGGGAAAGAGAGGTTTTCGACAGAGGCACTTTAGCTCCTCTCCCTTGCCGATTTCTTCACTCTTAAAAAAAGGGGCAGAGAAAAAGGGAAAAAATAATTACTTCTCAGCCTCTAACCTTTCCAGCAAGTGACTTTGTAATAAATAATCCACATGTCCCTTCAGTGCAATCCATCAGTGGGAACGCCTAATTACTTTAGACTCACTTTGAAAACCCTTCCAGTGCCAGTTTCAAATAAATAAAAAATTAACACAGAAACTCGCCGGCGCCCGGCCAAAGAGAAAGTTTCCTCCAATCTCCTGCCCTCTGGACCGGAGGGTTTGATTTGGAGATTGCTTGCTACAAGAGTGTGAGCGAGGAGCCGGGTGATGGCAGATGTGTTGCTCTATCTATCGGCTGGGAGAAGGATGAGTTTCCAAATGCATCACTTGCAAAGTTTTTCCTTGAATTGCTCTGGTGTTCCTTCATGTTCGCACACATCTCCGCCGCTCATAGGGAAAGTGGAGACCAAAATCTGGCATGGCAGAAAATGGAGCATCACCTCACACTCATGGGGCAGTTGTGCAACACCGCATAACCGCATAAACTCTGATGCTGAGGGGCCAATGTGCATGCAATTCTGTATGTGCATCCATGTGACCCATGTGCAATCTCCATGTGCATCTATGCACAATGTTTGAATTCTGATGTTGAGGGAGTAATGTGCATGCAATTCTGTATGCACATCCATGTGACCCATGCACAACCATGTGCGATGTTCATGCACAGCCATACATAATGTACAACGGCACCACATATATATCTTCCAAGGTTTCACAGATGAAAACTGAGATAGCTGTGGCCAAGCAACTTCAGCATGCGGGGGAGATGTCAAAAGTTATTCATGAGCAAGATCACACAAGACAGGAGAGGTTGCTGCAGTTTGCTTTTGTCTGAGCCTCATAGGAAGGGCAAGATTCTGCCCCTTCCTCTCTTTTCTGCTGAGTTGAGTCCAAACTAATTTTGCACTTTGAATTCAGTTTGCTGGAATGAAAATAAGCTGAGGACTAAGGGAGGGAAAAACAAACCAACAATGGGAATAAGATGGGTAGGGAATAAGCGAGGACGACCTCATTTCCCCACATTAATAGGGCTGTGAATCAAGGAGTGGAGTCTATCCCCAAAACAGAATTTAGGGCAAGTACTGGCTACCATTCAGGATCACCTTTAGTATTCACGTGCCTCTGTGTTTCAGTTGATGGAGAGCACAAGATGGAGGAGAGCCATGGCCTGTGGATGGACATCCCAGTGGATGGCCACTCTGGAAGAAAATTCTGGGGTTAGACCGGCCTTTGGTTTGATCCAGTGGGGCACTTCCAAAACACAATAAAATCTCTATATGTACTGATGAACTCAAGATGGGTTTCAAACTTGGGTACATGAGAAAGCTTGCCTTATGCCTTATGTTCCTTTTGGGAAACGATGGTTCCACCTAAGATCTTCTGCATGCAGAGCATAAACTCCAGTAGCAGCTAATGGCTTCCATGTTGGTAGGGAGGTTAGCCAACTCCAGATCTGGACTTCTTTTGGGGATGGAGATGAACACTTGGGATAGCTCTTCTGAGCTTCAGATGAAAACATGGAATGGATTTGTCACCCCACTGACATGGAAACTTCCAGTAGCCACTATATTCCATGTTTACAAGGCTCCAAGAAATATGAAGGATGTGTTGCTTAGAAAGGAAGAAAAAACTTGCTGTGATGCAGGAAAATTCTACTTCTTTTAGATGGCCACCTTTGCTTTCTCCTTCTCTCTTTCATCTCCTTCATCTTCTCCTCCTGCCTTTCCGCTCAAGGAACTGCAAAGGCTAAGACAATAAGAAAATCGACTAGCTAATGGAAAGAGTAAAGGGAAGCCGTGACTCTGGGTGTGTGTGCCTGTGTTTGTGTGTGCCTTGCAGAGTTTCTCTCTCAAGTCCCACTAACAATAAGGTTTGATTTCACTGTTCGTCGGGGGACAATAGATGCTTTCAAAACCTCCACAGGAGAATTAATTAAATGAATTTTGCTCTGCCAATTGTTTGTGATTTTTCGCTGACCTCACCACGTGGATTAATATTTAATTAGCCTTTAGGAAGAAGTGGAAAGCACTTATTAACCTGCTATGTCAACCTGTCAGACCCGGAGGGGCGTCTCTGGACAGAAGGTGTTACCGTGGAATAGTGCAGAGCCGATTTCACCAGCGCAGAGACTTTCTGGTTCCGGGGACCAACAACACCAGATAGGAGAGATCCTTGTCTCTATTCCTCCCTCTTCTCTGGATATGTGATTTTGTTTCAGATGGAAAAGCAACCTTGGAGGCTGTGGTCAGATTAAAGAAAGCAATAGTGAGGAGGGCATGCTTCACCCTTTCGCTCTTGATGGTCAGTTCTTTCAACATTGCCTTCTCCCTATCTTCCCAAATGGATTCTCACCTGCAAGAGCAATACAATGGACCCTTGGTATCCACTGGGGTTTGGTTTCAGGATCCCACATGGTTATCAAAATCCATGGATTGTCAAGTCTCATTAAATACAATGGCACCATAAGATGGTGCCCCTTGTATAAAATGGCCAAATCAAGGTTTCTTTTTTGGAATTTACCCTTTTAAAAGATAATTCCAAACCATGGATGCTTGAATCCAGAGATTTTTTAAAATTCCACGGATATGGAGTGCTGAAGGTAATAATCTTTGCCGACATCCTACGTTACTTATTTAGTTATGAATGCATAACTAAGTAACATCTCCTGGTCTGATCCCCCCGCAGCCCACCTTAATAGCTGGTAGCTACATTGAGCAAAGGTGGGTTGGTTTAGCTGCCGATCGAGGTGCAAGGAGGAGGATGTTTCCACCATCGCCCACCAAGCGAATGAGATTGAAATGAGAAATTGGGATGGGGTCCTGCTTCTGATTGTCACAGCCCTGCTTCCAAGAAGAAAGATGTAAAAAAATTGGAGTAAAAAAGAATGAAATGCTTTTCTGGCTTTATTTCTGTCCACTTTTCTTCGGATCAATCTAGTAGACTCTTGAGTCTACCAAAAGGACTGGATGACATTGGGTAAAGGCCCTCACTGGCTACTAGTCAGGATGGCTATGTTTCACCTGCATATCATGAATACTTACCTGTAGTATTCCTCTTTCTGGGAAACATAAGAATGCTAGCCTGGGAGCAGCTACTGAGAAAGTGAGATCTAGAGACAGCCCTCTCATGAGGAACTTAAAATTTGGGCATGTTGATATGAGGAAAATTGTATAGTTTTCCAGATAGTCTGGACCTAAGCTGTGTAAGACTTTACAGGTCATAACCAGCTCTTGGAATTGGGTCTGGAGGAGGCAAACCAAGGGCCTGTGAAGCTCTTGCAAACAAGGGAGTTATTTATTTCCTATAATCATGGAACGTGTAACTCCATACTAAGGAGGAACAACCCTAAAAGTGCTTCACAAAACACTTTTGTTGATCTGGCAAAGGCCCAGCTCAGATAGAAAGTCCCAAGGTGACCAGATATTCTTCATTTCCAGGACGTGTCCTACATTTCAACCTTCTGTCCTGGAGAAATTCCAAAATGTCCTTAATTTTGAGCATGAATAAGAAACATGAATTGACATTTCCTTTCATGTTCTTAGCTTTTGGAATGCCCTCCATTTTTCAGTGACTTGTTCATCTTCGCAGTTAGGACATCTGGTCACCCTGGGAAGTCCTTTGGGTAGAAAGACCAATGGCCAGCTTGCCCACTTGGATTAAGACAGCCACCAATGTCCTGTCTCACTGTGCTCCTATGTCACGGTGTAAGACATGCATTCAGGACGGTGCGTTTTGTCTCAGTTGGTGCCCGTAGTGATGCAAACTCTCATGGGCAGCTTTGTGTTCCCCGTTCCCATGCCTTTTGTTATTGTGGGGTGTGTGTTGAAAATTTTTCCTATCATTTAGCCACAGCAACTCTTTCATGCCGCTCACCTGGGGCTCCCCGGCGAGCCTCCCAGGATGCAATCATGTCTCTGCATCAATTAGGGAGAAGTTGATGCCAAGTTTAATGTGGCTTTTAATGACAAGAGCAGTAAACACTTCATTAAGGGAAGGCGCACTTTCACACGGTGTCCCAGGGAAAACATCCTGGGCAAAGAGCTGTTTTAAAAAGAAGGCGACAATTCTAGGGGTGCAAAAGGAGCATTCAAAGACCTCCCAACACACAACCCAGCCAGCGAAAGATATTTGCTCTCACAAAAAAGGACACAATGCCATCCTTTTACTGGTGCTAAGATGCCACCCACCGCTGAGATGCCAGGCCTGAGTTGGCATCTTAGCCCAGTCCTTCCTTTCAGGGCAATAGGGAGGCATCTCAGGGCAAGAGCATTGTCTTGAAAAGTGTATGTATCTACCTGAGTTTCTGCATCTAACATGTAACCATGATATTGCAGCTGGACTTTCACTCCTCCATTTGACCCCCTGAAACCCACCTTAAAAGCCAGCCATTTTGAAAAATTGAGGTCTGTTCTGCTGGTGAGCAGATGAAGAATCAAAAGGGAAATGTAGGGCATGCAGATGGAGGAGGATGGTACCTCCATTGCTCTGGATAACCAATAAAGGCTGCAGCAATTTGCTTTTGCTTGAGTCTACTGGAAAGGGCAAGATTCAACCTCCTCCTCTTTTCTGCTGAGCAAAATGAGGACAACCTACTTTTGCACGCTGAACCCAGTTTGCAACAACAGAAATAACCTACAAACAACAGGGGAAAGTGGCAGTAAGAGAGAAAAGATGGGACAGTTGAACAAAATGGAACGGTAGAGGATTAATTGGGATTGCCCCTGACAAACTGAGAGACTTGAAGGGTATGCAAGCTGGTTTCTGAAAGGTTGAAGCTGGCTAGATCAGCAAAACTGCAGGCCTCTTGGACATGTGCAGTGAAAGCCACAACTGTCTCTTAGTGTATAAAGTAGCATTGTACATTGCACCGCTGGGACTGGGTGGCATTATCACCAATGTTTTGAGACAGGCCCTGCCATTATTTTTCTCTTTTAAAAAAAAGAAAAGAAGAGAAATTAAAATCCTCCTGAGTTTTATTAAAAAGGGATGTTGGTAGGTAATTAAATTGCAGTTTAATTAAATCTGCCTACTCAATCCAAGCAAGCTTGCAACCGTGTCTGCTCTTTCCACCCGTCTACAAAGCCTGGTGCTGATTCAAAGATGGCAACCGCCACCATGTTTTAATTTGTCACCCCAACTTCAGGACAGGCCCCTATTACAACCCCCTTGAGCCCTAGTCTTCACCACTAACACTGCAAGATTTTCATTCTTTTGCATGCAATAACAGGGACAGATTATCAATGGACCAACTGGAGCAATTGCACAGACCTTCACAGACCCATCGTTGAAAGGGAACTGAAGTCCAGAACATCTGGAGAACCAAAGTTTGGGAAACACTGTTCTGATGCCTTATTACCTTCATGGCCACTATATACCTGGATCCCATTTTGCAAGAAAGTGAAATTGCAGATGCAGCTTTTGTCATCTAAGGACAGCATCCATTGGGGAGAACTATTTGGATGTTGTCCCACTTGTTCCACAAGGATAAATCAATGCAAGATTTGCAATCCTAGTACTTTCTATATGAGGGGAAAGAGGCTGGTAGCATTTCTGCCCAGAATGGAAAAAAAAACACTGTAAAACTGTATTTGGGGCTTAAAGAAGAAGGCCTTGAATAGACTACTTGTTCCATTATGAATGCTTTTCCTTCAAGAGTCACCTAAGATGATACAGAGAGCGCTCATCTCTCCTTGGAGAGTTGGGTTCCTCTCCCAGAAGGAAAGCTGAGCAAGGGCAATGGGGCCTGGACACTTGGAAGCCTGCAAACCACAGCGCCTGGGACTCCTTTTTGAAACCTAGGTGAGTGGCAAATTCTTTTGCCGGGTCTGTTTTTTGCCGGAGAAAGTGGACCCTTGGCCAAGGTTATTTTTTTTCCAGGTAGACACCTTGGGCTTCTTTGTCTGCTGCAACTGAGCCAGAAACACAGGAACCCAATGCAGCCCGGCCTCCGAGGAAGGAGGAAAACTCCTAAATCAGTCACCAGAAGCCAGCTGGAAAGAGAGGCGGTGGCTTCGCAATGATGACATGGGGCTGAAAAGATGGAGAGGTGGACGCAGACCTTCCTGGATTCAGAGGGTTTGTTTTCTGTAGTCGGGACTTTCTTTGAGCAGCGGAGGAATTATCTTCTCCTTTTTTGCCATTGCTGTTGTTCATTTTCTCAGTCCAACAGACAACAAAACAGGACAGAATATAAACATAGAGTTATAAGGAACCCCAAAGGCCATACAGTCCAACCCTCTGCCATGCAGAAATACACAACTAAGAGATTATCCAGAAAGTAAAAACAAAAATGCTCTGGAAGCACTGAGATATTTCATTCTTTTTGTTTTGCTTTTACTGGCATATTCATATTCATAGTTTTGCATTTAAACTCTGTTGATTCTTATCCTGAGAACAGTCACTTTGCATCTACATGGAATGCAGAATTAATACAGTTGTACATGTATTACATGTGTATACATGCTTTAACTGCCTTGGCTCAGTGCTATGGAATACTTGGATACGTATTTTCGTGAGATATTGGGTCTCATCAATCGAAGAGCTTTCATGCCCCAAAAACTACAGATCCCAGGATTCCATCGGATGCAGCCATGACAATTAATGCAGCATCAAACTGCATTAATTTTGCAGTGTGGCAACAGCCTATGTTTCTTGGCAGAAGCCACATTAGCTAGTCCCAATATAACACAAACAGAACGATGAGATCTATTTCATTTTGGGAAATACTGATTTAATTCAAACTGGCCTCTGGAATAAGAACAAAATGTCCTGGATAATCCTGTGCGTTCCCCAGGAATATTTCAGGATAGAGAAAGCATCATGTAGATCGTAAAATCTGGAAGAAAACAAGGGAGTTTGTTTCTTTCCAGTCCGTTCAGACTGGCCTTAAAGCGCTCCTTGTAGATGACCATCCAACCTCAGTTTAAAGGAGAGGTTCATGCAAATTTGAATGCCAAAAGGGTAATTTAAGGACTGAGCCCTTTGCTTTTGGTGGTTCCCCCTCTTAGTATGAATTACCTCTTTGCTTAAGGAATGAAAGAGAAACACCTCATCTGGCATCCATCCGCGATATGAGTTTTTGAGTTTTTTAAGCCCATTTGAGGATTGTTTCTCTTTGTTTAGGGCTTCTTCTTCTTCTTTTTTTGAAGCACACAATTTCCATTATTGCTATGGCCAATGGCTAAAACCAATCAAATTCGTGCAGAGCGGAAAACGCAAACTGGTTTGCCTTCCCTTCGTTTCGACGGAACCCAAATCTCAATGTGTAAAATATAGAGACGCCGCGATCTGTTTGCAGAGCAAATATCTCTCCTGCCTCCAGAAGGAGTTTAGCTGTTAGACATGTTGTGATGCCGCAAAAACCATGCCGAAATGTTAGAGAACATACCGCACACCCATTGGCTTCCACCAGTGAAGAATAAGTGTACCTTTTCTTTAAAAAAGAAAGAAAGGAAAATCCATAAATATCAATCATTGTGATGTCTTGGGACCCAGGAAGGGAATTCATTATATGATTGGTTCATTTTTCTTTCCCCTTCTTGCACCTTAGCCAAATATATAATGGGAAATCATTTGTGGGGCTTTCTTCCCTCCCCTCGGCTTGAAGCCATGTCTGTGGAGCTGTAAGAACTGTTCCATCATCCTGTGCTTATAAAACCGAAGATTGATCCCCGGTTTTAAGGGAACGAGACGGGAAGAAAAGGTAACTCAAATAACGACAGATTGGGTGGTTTAAGCTCCTGTGGACTGTAAGACTCCCGAACACGTTGGGAAGGGAAGAATAATTTCACAAGTGTGTCTAGAGTCATCCTTCTTTGTCTCTTTCTTTCCCTCCTTGCTATAAGGCTGATCTCTCTGTTTAAAGGAGGTTCGGCGTCTCCGTTGGTTGAGCAATATTGCTCCTACAAAGAAAGGGTTGTTGCTCAGTCGTAGAGTACATGCGTTACGGAGAAGGTCCAGTCCATCTTCAGGTAGGGCTGAGAAAGGACCAGGTCCAAAACACTGGCTGGTCCATATAACCCAGGAGTAGGGCATCATTCAGCCTTGCAAATATTGCTGGACTATAGCTCCCAGCATTCCTCACCATTGGCAAGCAGGGACAAAGCTGGGGGTTACATGCAGCCCAAGAACCTTTGGGGGACTTCAACAGTTGATGTAGACCAAATATATTTCAGTTGGGGTAGACCAAGCCTATCTCAGCCATGGAACAAATTCAAGCTCCGAGATGTTCTTTGGCACCATAATGACATTGGCAAGATGGAGTGTGTCCAGTGAAGGGCAACCAAAATGGTGAAAGGTCTGGAAACCACTAAGCCCTATGAGGAGCGACTTAGGGAGCTGGGGATGTTTAGCCTGGAGAAGAGAAGGTTAAGATGTGATACGATAGCCCTGTTTAAGTATTTGAAGGGTTGTCATTAGCTTACAGTTGTAAACTGCTTAGACACTGCTTAGGTGGTATGAAGCAGTATATAAATGAAGCTTGTTTGCTTTTGTTTGTCATATTAAGGAGGGAGCAAGCTTGTTTTCTGCTGCTCCAGAAAATAGGACACAATGGAGCAATGGATTCAAGTGACAAGAAAAGAGCTTCTTCTGGAGTCTTCTTCTTTGGAGGCTTTTAAGCAGAGGCTGGATGGCCATCTATCGGTTTTGAAAATGAGCTGTATTGTTCAGTTCATCATTCAGACTTTGCCTTTAAAATGTCCCAGTTTCTCTCTCTTCCTCCCACTTTCCCCCGTCAATCACAGCTTAATTCAATCGCTGCAAAATGTGTTCAAAGTGCAAGAATAGTTTGCAGTCAATTATCGCAACAGAAAAGAGAGGAGGGGACAGGATCTGCAGTACCAAAAACCATAGTAAGTATTATAGGGCTCATGTTTTATACACGATTGGATGACATATTTAGTATGCGGGTAATATAGCATATAGTATCAGTGTGGTAGTGATTTGAGTGTTGGCTAAGAGTAGAGGAGGAGTACACAGGAGGTTGTTGGACTCTGTATTTCTTCACACACTTTGCAGCTTTGCAAAATCAACAAGCACCCCATTGCTCCCTCCCCACAACACTTCGCGGCCATTCATCTGGTAAATCTATCACCATTTCATAGTGGAAAGGGGCCTCTCCTTCCATTTTCAGCTTTTCTCAGACTTTCCCGGAGGATGAGCTAAAACTTCAGTGTGCATGTCAGACTTCATGTGAGATTCTCTTCTCAGGATCTATCTATCTATCTATCTATCTATCTATCTATCTCTATCCTGAGGTTTTCAAAGACTTTCTAAAGTCAAAATCAACTGAGAATTACATCTCTATCTTTGATTTAGGAATGGAAAGAATATTCAAAAGCATTCAGAAAAGAGTTGAAAATGTGTTCTGAATGCTGAGAAACTCTGATTAGAGGAATCTTGGACCGATGTGAATCTTCGCAGCTTCCGACTTATTCTGTGCAAAATTCACACTGGTTTCGGTTTTGCCATTTTGTTGGGGTTTGAAGGTTGGCCTAGGACTTGGGAAGAACAGGGTTCAAATCCCCTCAGAACTATTGTAACTTACTAGGTGAGCTTGGTGAGTCACACTTTCTCAGCCACGGAGGAAGGCAAGGGCAAACCTGCTCTGGAGAAATCTTGCCGAGAAAACCCAGCGATCTTAGGGTTGCCATAAGCCTTGAAGACACAAAACAAGTGGGAAAGGGAAGATTGGGTCCAGATTTTCAGACACTTTTGGGACCTGGAATTAGCATGGTCCTGAAGACCAAACCGAAGACATTGGTCCCATTTTCCTTACTGGCAGCATTGCCATGTCTGGCTGTCCCAGTGAATTCCCGAACCTGATCATTTCTGGCATGAGAAAGGTGGGGAAGAAAGAGCAATTAGGTAAATGTAGGGAAGGGAGGAAGAAGGGAAACTTGACACCTCTGGCCAGCCCTGAAATGAATTTCCATGGCCATTAATGGGCCAGTGCCCCCGGTGTCTCATAAATTGCCCAACCTTGGCCTGGAAAGGTGACAAGGGCCTTTGATCTGGACACGCCACCTGGCCACCGACAGGAAAAGGAAGAGGAGATTTTTCATGGATTGCTTACTCCGTCCAACCTCCAAGTTTTCCACTTGGCTGAAATGTTGACAGCCCCTAATAATCAATCAGGAAGTCCCCTCCATCTCATTGCCCCCCACTGCCAACACACAACACAACCACATACCCACCCATCCACTTGCCTAGACACAACTTCCATCACTAACCATCCTTAATGGGCCATGTTTCCACCTTTCACACGGACCCCGGAAAGGAGTTCCCATCCTTTGGTTCCCTCGGGTAAGTCCCTGTTGTGGGGTCACCAAGTGTCTTGGGTGACAACCTGGAAAGAGAAAGAAGCATCAAAAGGTAAGGGGGGTTGGAAGGGAGATGAAGGGACGGAGAAGTCCAGCCAAGTGATGCAGACCTGAGAAGACAAGAAGGGGAACAAGATTGACTGCCTGGGACAGAACAAACCCTTTGCTGAATTGCAAAAATAAGGGAAAGGAGACAACCAGCAAACTTCACGATGCAAACTTTAGGGTCAGGTTGTTGACCCTTCCTTCCTTAGCTTCCTTTCCATCATCCTCAGATATTATTTGGACAGTACACTTGGTCTTACATAAATGATTTTTGTAGGGGGAAAAGGGGTCGTCAGCATTTCACCCACTTTTATGTGTGGACTTCCATTGTTTCTTGTTGTTATGTGCCTCCAAGTCATTTTTTTACTTGTGCCAACCCTAAGCCAACTCTATCATGGCGGTTTCTTGGCAAGTTTATTCAGAGGGGTTTTGCCATTGCCATCCTCTGAGGTTGAGAGAGTGTGACTTGACTAAGGTTACCTAGTGGGTGATATGCTCCAGCTCAAACCCCTACACCACGCTGGCTCTCAAGGGCTGGCAAATGTCCCTTATTTAAGGGCCTACATACCCTAAAACAGTGATTTCTCAACGTTTCAGATATTTTGGACTCTAGCTACCAGAATTCCTGAGCATTGGCTAAAACTGGCTGGGGCTTCTGGGAGCTGAAGTCCAAAACACCTGGAGGACCAAAGTTTGGGAACCACTAAAGGCACTGTACTGAACTACAATAGTAGAGAAGCTCTCTAGCAGGGAATTTTAAATGCCCTTCCCCAAACTCCAAATCCCAGGATTTCATAGAATGGCGCCACGGCAGTTAAAGTGGCATCAAAGCACTTTAACTACGTAGTGCGGATACAGCCAAAGTCTGACTGTGTAAGACCAGCCCCTTGCAAACCAATGTTGTCACCTAATCCAGGAAACTTTTCTATAAGTACTAATTTTGCTGCCTTCTCTCCGCTGCTTACAACCAGACTCCTAAATGCCTAGTCTAGCTGCCGACACAAGTAGACGTGACATGTTGCTATAATTGTATAGTTAATTTGGGAGACAGGGCGCTAAGGTTTGTCACTTCCAAAGCTTCCTTTAAAAAAAGGAATAGAACAATTTTTTTATTTCTGAAAAAAGAACTCTCCCAGCAAATCCGGAATAAACTCGGTCTCTTGCTCTCTTTCTCCATTTTCTCTCTCTCATTCCCTCGGCTCCTGGCTTGAATTAGCCCTTCCCTAATAGAGAGCACCGACAACCTTGTTGAGTCCTTGTTGGGTCGAATCCATGCTATCGACAATATCAATTTGTGTAATTCCCGCATTAAGGCTCCTCTTCCACAACTGGGTTTGAAAGGAGCTGCCGACCCCCATTAGCAGCTTAATTGGGGTTCAAGCACTGAGCAATTCAGATACCAGTCCCGTCCGTGCCACGCGGGGAACATGCCACGTTGACAGAGGAATCAATACTCATTGAGGTCCCCAAGCTTCAGAAGCGGGAAGGATGGCAGAGTTGGCAGTCATGGCAGAGCAAAACATCTCTTCCTTCCTTCTTTGAGCCTCTTTTCTGGGCCCTTCAGTCTCATTTTGTATCTTTTATCACAATGGGACTGCTTTGGGAGTTTACGTTTCAGGAATGGAAAAGTTTTGGTGATGCCCAAGTTGCAGAGAATGAAGACTTTTGCTGTTCATCAACTGGTAAACGCAGATGTAACTCTTCCCTAAAGTTTCTTCTCCAAGGTAGCAATGAGTAATTCTGGCAAGATTTTCCCCGCTGCAATTTTCCCGAAGGCCATTTCCAATGTGGGACTTGTTCTGTGCAAAATTCGCACCACGGTTGTTGTCTGCAGAAAACAGCATTTGGTGCATAGCAAACAGCACCTTTTTTTCTGAGTGTTAAATAATATTTCAATGCAGAAATATCAATTCCTGGGTAGCATATGCTATTTTCTCTGCCAGTCATCCATGTGTGACTTTTCCTTACCTTAGAGTTGTCACAAGTCAAAAACAACTTGAAGGCACACAACAGGAACAAATGTCACTAACTGAAGGTAACACAATCCTCCAACAATCTCTTGACAAATTAATGGCCAACGCTATGGTAGACCCATTGAATCAATGGGATTTGTCTATGGGACTCACCATTCAACAACTGTATCAATGAATCTACTTTTAACCGAGACAAACCAACAGCATTCTGCCCCTTGTTGCATTCATTTTTTAATGTTGGCTCTAAGATAACATTATGCGTGTGCATGGATGCCGCCAACAAGCAGGTACTTTTGAAATAATGGTAAAATTGCACACGCATTAATTCTCTCTCTTTCTCACATAGAGAGAGTCTGGAAAGAGGTGCAGCAAGGAAGATAAAGTGCCATTGAAATCAGATCTTTCAATTAGAGATGACAAAGTCGCATCCCTTCAAGACCAGCATGTTTTAATGAATTTTGTATGAATAGAAGCTGTTTGTATTCTGAAGTACCAGCAGATGCAGCGCTCTGCGGGGACCACCCGCGCGCACGGATCCATATCCTATTGATATTGGAATGGGAGGAGTGTGCAGAGATCAAGGGATGGAGGGGAATCCACAATCTGGGGCTAGGAGGGTGCATGCATGACACTAAGGGAGGTTGGGTACTTATTGTAACTATTTAATTGTAAAGAAATTTGCCGCATCTCCAATAATGTCACATACGTTGCGCTGAGGAGGGAAGGCTAATTGGAATGCAAGGGGGGAAGGAAGGATGGAAGGGGAGGAGACAGACGGGTTAAGAAATGGAAGTAGTGGGAAGGAAGGAAGGAAGGAAGGAAGGAAGGAAGGAAGGAAGGAAGGAGACCACCATTGCAAACAGATGGCAAACCTGCTATTCCTTTCTAGAGGGACAAATCGGACCCTTTT
>NC_056529.1:25688680-25715822 GCF_019175285.1 Sceloporus undulatus
GGGAAGGATGGAAGGGGAGGAGACAGATGGGTTAAGAAATGGAAGTAGTGGGAAGGAAGGAAGGAAGGAAGGAAGGAAGGAAGGAAGGAAGGAAGGAAGGAGACCACCATTGCAAACATATGGCAAACCTGCTATTCCTTTCTAGAGGGACAAATCGGACCCTTTTATCAAGCAAAAATAATTTACTTCACAGCTTCGAGCTTACGCTGAAGCCGCACGAAACAATTAAATGGCACACTGTGAGCATGCGTGAACGATTGCGGGTTAATCTAGAACTGTTCTAGAGTTAATTCGGGATTGAGTGGGAACGACACCCCTTGGATTCGATTTGTAAACCAGTGTATAAGTGAGTGGGAACGACCCCTATGTTTGCAATGGTGCATGAGCATACGCGGATTTCCCCTTATGCAGGAGGATCTAGAATGGATCCCCCATGTAAGGGAAGGGCCCACTGTATTGAGCCAGAGTGGTGTAGTGGTTTGAGTGTTGGACTACAGCTCTGGTGACCAGGGTTCAAATCCCGGCTCAGTCATGAAAACATACTAGGTGACCTCAGGCAAGTCACTTATGGCGACCCTAAAAGGATGGCAATGGCAAACCCCCTCTGAAGAAACTTGCCAAGAAAACCCCATGATAGCTTTGCCTTAGGGTCGCCATAAGTCAGAAATAACTTTGAGGGCATACAACAACAGCAACAACAACAACCCTTTAAAAATATGTGTTTTGATTGGCCATCTTCAACTAAGCCTTTGCTCTAATTCACCCATTTGGTTTCCTAGTTCTTTCTCTATTTGTTCAGAGCACACATTATCTCAGAGCAACCAAATTTTGCAAAACTCTGAGGACGCCAACCTGTTGTGCCAACTGTGAGTAAGTACCATGTGGAGGCTGACGTACTTTGTCCACATCATGAGAAGGCATGGATCATTGGAAAAGGCAATGATTCTAGGAAAGGTGGAGGGATGTAGAAAGAAAGGAAGACCACATGCCAGATGGATGGACTCAATCAGGGAGGTCACAAGCCTGAATCTACAAGACTTAAACAAAGAGGACAACGGGGCTTGGAGGTCTCATTTATAGGGTTGCCATGAGTCGAGGTTAACTTGAAGGCAGCTAATGCTAATGCTAACAACAACAACAACAACAACAACAAACCATATGCATGCCAGTAATTCAAACTCAAGGGAAAGAAAGAAGGTGCAACATCAAAGATAGCTCCAAGTGACTACTTGTCAAGCTACCACTAGTCAACTTCTCTGACAAGGTCTGGAGCTCAACTGAAACTCAATCCAGACCTTTTATACTCTTGGAGGTCAGCAGATGAAATGACCAGGCAGGTCAGTACTACAGCCTTGCTGGCACTCTTGAGTAACAGAACCCAACTTGCCAGTTTTACAATGGAAACCAGATCTTGGTGGCTTAGGACATAAGATGCTACTGCCTACTCAATGGAAAAACCAATTTCAAACCCAGCACTCAGACTCGGGGTGTTTAGTCACCTAGGCTGCATCCGCACTGCAGAAATAACCCAGTCTGACATCCCTTTAACTGCCAAGACCCAATGCTATGGAATTCTAGGAATTGTAGTTTGGCGAGACATTTCACCTTCTCTGTTAGAAGAGCTCTAGTGCCATAACAGACGACAGAATCCCATAGCACTGAGCCTTGGCAGTTATAGAGGTGTCAAACCGGATTACTTCTGCAGTACGGATGCAGCCCTAGACTGGAGCTGCAAATAAGCTTGTTGTAACTGGATCCAGGAGGGGGAAAAGAGGATTTGAGAAGGGAGGAGGAAATACTTTCCTTCTTAGGCAACTATGTCCAGGAGGACACGGGTGTAACTGTTATGGGTCATTGGTGGCTTCTAAAGCTGACTTCCAAGTCAAGGAACATGAGACGCACAAAGGGAGGCAGGAAAAACATATTATCTGCTCTGGAGGAGAGAGAGAAAGAAAAAGGCAATAAAGCCAGCAGACCCCTGTCACGCAGGACAAGGCTGGCGTATTTATTGTTTGCTCATTTAACCTGGTTAATTTTTAATAATGTTGAAATTTTCATTTTAATAATTTAGGTAAATTATTTATTAAAGCCGAAGATAATAAGGGATTGGCACAATTATGAATTGACAGTGTTACCTGCGGCTCCCGGAAAAGGTAAGGGTTTCTCTTATTTAAAAAAGAAGACAAAGTCCTTGTTATTGGGTAAATATTAAATTAGTTACAAGTTTGCCTGACATCAAATTACTTTTCCAGCATCCTCTGTTTCTAAGGTTTAAGATGGTCCTTTGTGGTTTTTTCCCCCTTCAAAAAAAGCAATACGTGCAAGGCTATGATAATGTAATGGAGAAGAATGTATCCCTTTGAAAATTTAGGTTGGCATTTTAGGCTTAATTTCATTTTAAATAATATCAAGCTCCCCGTCCATAAAATGGCTAGGATGGCTTCAGCCAGTCTTGTATTTTATTAGCCTCAAAACACCCCATCACCCCCATATTTTGCAGAACAAGGACGGACGTTGTGCCTTCAGAAGCAATGGGAGCTGGTGGCTTTCACCTGCAATTGTGCAGAAGCCTGTCCAAAGGAGGGAACCAAGGCTGCTGCCACACTGCAGAATTAATCCAGTTTAGCACCACTTTAACCGCCATGGGATTTGCCGTTCGTTTTGGCACCGAAACTCTCTGACAGAGAAGGTTAAGTACCTCCCAAAATGATAAACCCAGAACTCTGTAGCAGTGAGCCATGGTAGTTAAAGCAGTGTCAAACTGCGTTAATTCTGCAGTGCAGATGTAGCCCAAGATGGGGAAAGGTCCAGATACCAAGCCTTATGAAGAACGACTTAAGGAGCTGGGGATGTTTAACTTGGAGAAGAGAAGACTCGGAGGGGACATGATAGCCAGCATTAAATATCTGAAGTGATGCTATGGGAAAAGTGGAGCAATCTTGTTTTCTGCTTCTCAAGAGACCAGAGCAGGGGCCATTGAATTCAAATTACATGAAAAGAGATACCGATGTGAAGTCGAAGGCTTTCATGGCCGGCATCCATAGATTTTTGTGGGTTTTCCAGGCTCTGTGGCCATGTCCTAGAAGAGTTTATTAATCACATTTCGCCAGCATCTATGGCTGGCATCTTCAGATACTGGCAAAATGTCGGGAATAAACTCTTCTAGAACATGACCACATAGAACAAAAAACCCACACAAATATACAAAAGAGATATCACTTAAATTTTTGGAAGAACTTCTTGATGGGAAGAGCTGTTCAACAACCAAACAGATTGCAATGGAGGTTGATGGAGTCTCCTTCTTTGGAGGTCCTCAGACTGAGGTTGGATGACCATCTCTCAAGAGTGCTTTCACTGGGCATTCCTGCATGCCAGGAGGTTGAACTAGGTGGCCCTTGTAGCCTCTTCTAGTCCAGCGATTCTATACTCTGACTGCCAGGAACAGCCCAAGGCTTCAAGGAAGAGGTTTGTCTTGAGCTTTCCGAGATTTAAAAAGAAAGGAAACTTGGAGATGCAAGAGATCAAGTCTGGCACCTTCTGCATATGGAGAAGCGGCAGCTCGACCACTGAATTGTGCTTGAGGGGCAACCCTTGTGCCAAGTCACAAGGCTCTGGAGCGACAATCCAGGCACACGTTGGCTGGCTTTGGACTTCCCAGTCTAGAAAAGAAGGTTGTCCTCCTCTGATTTTTATTCTGGGCATGCTACCCAGTTCCTTTCCTGCCACGCATTCCCAAGGTGCCAACTTATCTCTGATGCCCGGCGTTGATGCACCCACCTCTAATTGGCCTTGCATTTTCGTCTGGTATAAGTTCACCCATCATGGCAGCTGCTCCTCTTTCCTTGGGGAATTCACACCTTCATTATCACTCTTTACTACCGAGTGGGTCTGTAGGTATGTGTGTATGTGTGTGTATATATATGGGCAGAGTAACTTCTCTCCCCCCCTCCTCCTCCTCCTCCTTCTTTTTTTCCTCCAGTAGTTTCCATTTTAATTACCAGCATCAAGACAACTCACATTCACACCAGGTTGTTTCGCACTAATTAAAGGGAGGAGGACTTCATGGAAGGGACACGGTCTCCACTCCGCTCCCTTGCTCTCATCTATTATTTACAGTCAGTAATGCAAATAATTTCCAATTTAAACAGGCCGAGCTGGCCCACAACGGCGGCAGACGAGAGAGAGAGCCAAGGAGAAAACTCAAATAAAGAGCAGGGAAGCAATGGCACCGGAGTCCAGGGGATAGATAGGAAAGGAAGGTTGGCGAAGGGGGTAAAGGGGGGAAATGAGCAGCTGCGCACATTGGGATGGTTTCCTGAAGGCATCCCAGGAGAGGGAGGGCGGCCGTCCAAACTATGAATGGAGAAGAGGATAGGAAATTCACAGCCAGACTTTCATGACCTGACCTGACCTGATTTGACCTGACCTGGCCAGCGTGAGGATGACCTCTCCCTGGAAAATGTGTGATGTGGCCTCAGCACTGCAGAAGAAGCCCACCTTGGCTTTGGGTTTGGATTTATGGTCATCCTACCCATTGGATGCAGTGAATTCACGGAGTATGACTATTGCTTTGAATCTTACTGCTTAGTCTCAAATCATGCAGGCCCCTGGATTCAATTGTCGATTAGTGAGTCAACACATGGCTCAATGGGTCTACTCTAATTGGGATGAATAATATGATTCCATACTCACCAGCTGCCCCAGTTTGGTTAGAACAGTCCTAACCATTTTAAAGGGTTGGGACACAGAGAAAATCTCTGCATTAAGCTGCCGATGCAATGCAACTTATGTAACAGGGATGCATATTGCAAGGGCTTCATTTCAGCTTGGAGTCAAGAGTGGGAAATCTTTTGAAACTGGAAGTAAGACAGGGCTGGGGAGGGAAGGGATGGAAGGGGGAAAAGCTCTGTGTTAGGCTCTTGTGGCAAGCGGGGGATTGCTCTGATCTTGCCATATAAATGGATAAGGCATCACCTCCCTGGCTACCAGAATCGCCAGGAGCAAATCCATATTCGGATAACTAGAAACACTTTAGTTTCACGGCAGTCCTGGGGCCCTTATGAGGCGTGAGGAGATTGATGGTTTCATATTATGCCCTGCAACAAGGCAGCAGGACTTTTAAACTTTTAGTTTCACTAGCCACTGAGGATCTTGCTTGCGCTACATTGCGTCTGGCGTGCGTCTCTTTGGGACCTGAAGATAGCTGCATTGAGGATTCCTGGCAGTATCAATATTCTGCAACCCTTGGAGTTTTGCTAGCAAAAATGTAACAGGCTGGTCCTGTTTGAAAACCCGAAGAGGGAATGTGCCATGCCAGGGTCTTCTTTTCCCCTAGTTCAGGCCATCACATCTGGAGTGGAAAAATCCATCAGTCTGTACAGATTTGGGCAGATTTGGGCCCCGACCAAATGGTGTGCTTCGGTACCCAACACAAGATTACTGAAGATCCACCTTTTCCTACTGCAGCCTCCCATGGCATCAAGCAAACCTCCTATGATCCAGAGAAGAGGTTCAGATTGGTTGAGGAACTGCAGAATCATAGAAATTTAGAGTTGGAAGGGGCTACAAAGGCCATCTAATCCAACCCACTGCCAAGGAGGAATCCATAACCAAAGCAATCCTGAAATATGCCCATCCGATCTCTGTTTAAAGACCTCCAAAGACAGAGACTCCATCTGCCTCTGAGGCACCACTGAGCAAAGCTTGCAGTAAATAAAAAATGCTCTTTATAATGTTTACGTGGATTCTCTTTTCTTGCGATTTGTAATCTGATTCCATTGGAAGAGGAGGGTTGCTAATTCTAGGGGAAGAAGCAGAATCCCGGAAAAAAAGCACTGTTAGATCTCGGGCTTTAATAAGACAACTGCTACTATTGTCAACCCTGGAAATTAACAGTGGCTTCCAAACTAAGAAATCAAAGACTCGTTGCTCATTGTTGTACTGCATTGTGATTTTTGTGTTGTTAAGAATGCATATATACCTAGTGGAATCAGGATGGAACCAAGAACCCATGCATTGTTCCATCCCATGCATTGCCATGGTACAGGGAAGACTATCACTGTAGAGATATTGTAGATGTTAGAGTCACTTCTTGCACACAGGTTGGTCTCTTGCTCAGCAACGGAAGTATAAAGAAGTGGTTATCAACCTTTGGGTCTCCAGATGTTTTAGACTTAGCTCCCAGATGTCAGGACAGCCAACAGTCAGGGATTCTGGGCTTTGGAGTCTAAAACATTTGGAGGCCCAAAGGTTGGGAATCGCTGGTAAAACACAAGGGTGGGCACTTCCTTTATTAAAAAAAACAAGGGATGGGGTGTCAGGAGTTTCAGTCTATATGTATGTGGAGCCATGGGCAGAGGATGGAGTCAAAGCAATATGGAAGTAATTTGTATGAATTTCCCGGGTACAACTTATTTCAGCCGTGAAACTTCGACAGTCTGCAAGCCAGAGTTCCTGCTCCATGCAAATCTATTCCAGTCTGCAAACCATTGCTCCTGCTCCATGTTAAACCATCCCAGTCTGCAAAACCAGAGCTCCTTTTCTAGGAAAACTCTTCCAGGGCTGCAAATGAGAGCTTGAATCCACTCCAGGCTGGAGTCTGAACTTGAAAAGCTCAGTCTGTTGCACTGAATCCAAACAGGTTCAGCATTTTGGATGGCGCTTTTCAAGATTAGACTAAATTCTGGAGCGGATTCACTGCCCACCTCCGACATGGCATTTGCCGTTGTGGCACCGTGACAGAGAAACGGAGGTGGCTCTTTTGAGAGCCTGGAAAACATAACTTCTCTCTTGGGGAGGGGAGGAGAAAGAGAGACTCCCTCCTCACTCCTCTCCCCCCATCTGTCTCTCTATCTCTCTAATGAGAAAAAGGGTTTTCTAATTTATTGCTTTTACAGGATTGTTCCTCCACAGAGGCACAAATAGCAGCATATCAATAAAGCCAGCCATTTGAAGTTGGATATTTCCACCTCTGTCACAGCAAAAAATAATTAAAAACGGATTCGGAGGATCATAAATTGCATGCCACCGAGGACGGACCCTCTTTAACCCTGTCAATACCAGGCTGTGCCCGCATGCACAGGAAGGGCCCTGGCTTATTGGGGGAAAGAAGTGAGACCGGAGCCATGCCCACCTTCTGCCACAAAAGTGGTGCTACAATGTCACTAGAAAGGAGTTTGAGAAGGCCCTGTCTCTGATGTTCCCACCAGATGTGAAGATGATGGGACAGAAAGAAGGGCCTCCCCAGAAGATCTCAAAACACAGGAATGTTTGTATGGAGGAATACATGATTGCGTATGCCATCTCTGCCAGCTCTAGCATCATCTAGACTGGTTCCCCTCAATGACTTTTTGGCCTCATCTGCCCGCATTTCCCTCCTCCTCGGTCAGATAAAAACAACCAAGGAAATTTCCTAATGCACACACCACCTGCTTTCCTCTCTCTTTCTCTCTCTCTCTCTTTCTTCTGCCTGAGGCTCTTCTGATATTTCCCCAGAGAGCAGTGAGGAGAGTACCTCTGGACCGAATCTCTGGAGGTCGTTGATGCAATGATATTGAACAGAAGATGACACTTTATATTGGAAAATCCCAAAGCCAACAACTAAACCTCATCCCTGGAGGACACTGGAAGGAAGCGGAGAGAAAGAAAGAAAGAAAGAGAGAGAGAGAGAGAGAGAAATGGACAAGGCTACATTGGTCTTGAAATCGCTTGGCTGATGGTCCCCATTTCTCCTTCAGATCCTTTCTAAGCTTCCATGCTTCCTTCGTTTGCTATTTCTTTCATTCTACCATTCCTCCTTTGGTGACTACACTGCCCAGCATTCCCCAGCCAGTATGGTCATGCTGCCAGGGGGGTTCTGGGAGTTGCAGTCCCCAAGGAGAATATGCCCAGTGTATTCATTTATTTACTTTATATGCTGCTTTTCTCTCATATGGGACCCAAACTGGCTCACACTGTACATGGAAAAACAAGGTAGCTTGAAACTCTAAGACAAACATTTAAAATGCACTGAACAACAATCCACTTAAAACATTAGTATCAAACAGTAAAAAGCTCATTAAAACGTATTATGTAATAGGAAACAGCACACCCATTGCACTGCCCCATCCAGTTAAAAGTTGAAGGCCTGTTTCAATAAGAGGGTTATGGGTGTGTATGTGTGCCTTCAAGTCACCTGGTGATTTATGGCAGTCCCATGATAAATTTTGTAGGGTTTTCTGAACCAAGGAACAGCCCCACAGCAAGGTATTTGTTGGTGGTCTCCCATCCAAGCAGTAACCAAGGTTGACCCTGCCCAGCTTCCGATATCAGACAAGATCTGGTGCCTTCAGGGTCTTTAGGACCTCCAAGAAGGTTAGGTGCTCCATATCACCAGCATATCACCAGCTGTCTTGCATTAAATACTCTTATCTCCCTATTCTCTCTCCAACTAGACTGCGAGGCACATAAAGGATATTGCTGGGTTGAAGAGTTTGCCAGATGTACTCAGGTTCTCTCATTATATATATATATGTGTGTGTGTGTGTGTGTGTGTGTGTATTAAATTTTTCATATTTACAAAATGTAGTCAGGTTCTAAGAATCTCTAGATCCTCCAGTGTAACTCTATGGTCAACGTCTACAAGTGTTCGTAGTGGAGGACCTACTAGAGATTCCTAAAGAGAGAACATCGCAATTTGTGAAAAACCAAATCTGCAAATGTGGGGGGCTGGCTGCATACATGAATGTGCAAATGAAAATATGCACATGAAACAAAATATTTTTATTAACATACTGTGTTAAGTGCGGGGGGATGACTTCTTCCATGTAGGAGTTTATCAGACAAGGGAAATTGGAAGTATAATCCAATGACAATCTGAACGCAATCATGGGGTTTAATGTTATTGTGTGATAGACTGCCACATGCAAATTCGGACAATGGCATGCTATTTTCGGGCAATGGGAAGCCAGTTTGAATGCAATGTGCATTCACGTAATTGCGCTAAACTAGCGACTTTAAGTGAATGCGTTCTGGCCCCACTTTCTTTTCATTCGAATTTAAGAGAAATTCCTCCTGTTTGATAAACTCCAATGGTAAGAAGTCTGAGAACCACTGATCTAAACTTTATGAGTGTTGTGCAAGGTGCTAAACCTATTGGGGGGCATTATAGTGCCATGGCCAACTCCAAACTCAAGCTTGGAGTAGATTTACCACTCCAGGCTGCTAACATATTGGAGGAAAGACTGTGACCTGATGACCTGTGTGTTGTCATTCCATCCCTATTCGCACGCTAACTACTGACAGGGAAGCCATCAGCTGCCACTGTCACCATTACCTTAGAGATCTCCTTTGAATTTCAGACTCGATCCCAGAGTGGATTCATCATTCCTCCATCAAGGAAGCCAAGAGCTGCCATTGGAAAGTAGCAATGAGCTACGAATGAGACCAAAGAGGAAGAAACTCCTTTCCTGGCACTGGAGAGTCACGGCTTGGAGTAGGTACACATGGTAATAACTTTTTAATAATAACTTAATTGATAATCTGCCCCCCCTGCCAAGGCACTCAAGGCGCTTACACAAACAATTAAAATATGATTACAATAAATAAACAGCAATAATTAAAACATCATAAAACAGACAGCAGCCGAGCCAAGGCAAATAAGGGGGAGGAAAACTCACAAACCATAAACAACGTTGTCAAGGAAGAGCGAGGAGGGCGGGGAAAGGAGCGTCCAAAAATCCATCTTCCGAATCTCAAGTTGACATTAACATCCAAGTTCTCCTGCAAAGGATTTTTCAACATTTATACAGATTTGTTGTTTTAAAAAATGAATAAAGTGCCAGCCTTGCTGTTGTTGAGAAGAGGAAAGGCACACATTTACCCAAGTTTTTCAGGCTGCAATAATGGAGTTGAAGGTGAGGTTGTGATGCTGTGTGTTGTGTTGCATCCTTCCTAGAGTTGCATCTGCATTGCAGAAATAATCCAGGTTGGCACTCATTTAACTGCCATGGCTCCATACTATGGCATTCTGGGAACTGTGGTTTCATGAGATATTTAAGCTTCTCTGCAAGAGAGCTCTGGTGCCCCACAAATCCCAGGATCTCATTGCCATGGCAAAAACAATGCCAAACTGGATTATTTCTGCTGTGTGGATCCAGCCTAGGAGAAAGTAGGAAGGACACCAAAGCTGGAGTACCTCTTGTACCCCAAGATCCATGGTGCCTGGAAGCTCTTATGGTACTGCGGTGTCCAAACTTTAGTGGAACTATCATATTGTCTCTTGTTCAGTCCTGGGTTTATTGAAGCCTGTGTACAATCTGGAAATGCTTTGCTACTGTCCTCTTGGAAAAGATCTGATTTCTAAAATAGCTTGGTTGGACGTATTTTTATTTTTATTTGGGAAGGGTTCATCCCCTCTCTGACCAATCTCTAGTGGGTTGGCTTTTTTAAAGGGCCATCTCCTTACCTTACATAGTAAAGTCAAAGTGCCCCCCTTCCCAAGACACCTTTGAAAACGTAGCAACCTCAGTCAACATTTATCAACTCGGAACAACAATTTGCAGCTTTACGGCTGTCTCCTTGAGTTTTCCAAGGGGACGCATATCGTGGTACAGAATGGGCTCCTGTCTATTAATGGCCTGAAAGCCCTATGAGCCTCCTTTAGGTAGAGTGAAGGGAGCGGAGGGGAGAACATAAAACCATCACTGTTCTGGGAACACTCCAGTCTTCAAACGTTTTTCCTTCCGTCCTTCGAACAACTCTCTTGAGATCACAGTCTTTTTCCCAAAGTCACTGCACTGTTTCAAGGGAGTCCTGGGGAAATGAGAAAGACACACAGGGCACTGTCTTATACTGAATCACAATGGAGTTTGCACTGACCAGCAGTGCTTTCCTAGCCCTACCTGGAGATGGAGAGGCTCAGATCTGGGACCTTGGCATCATAGAAGCTTAAGAGTTGGAAGAGACTACAAGAGCAGTCGAGTACAACACCCTGCCATGTAGGAAAACACAATTGAAACACTCCTGAAAGATGCTCATCCAACCTCTGTTTAAGGACCTTCAAAGATGGAGTGTCCACTGCCTTCTGAGAAAATCTGTTCCACTGTCAAACAATTCAAAAAAGTCTTGCCAATATTTAGGTTGAATCTCTTTCCTTACCATTTGAATCCACTGCTTCGTGTTCCGTTCTCTGGAGCAGCAGAAAAACAAGCTTGCTCCATCTTCTACATGACTTTTCTTCCAAAGTATTTAAAGATGGATACCATGTTAGTCTTCTCTTCTCCAAGGAAAACATCTCCAGCTCCCTCAGTCATTCAACTAAGGCTTGGTTTCCAGGTCTTCGATCATCTTGGCCACCTTTCTATGGACACATTCCAGTTTGTCAATATCCTTTTGAATTCTGGTGCCCAGGGATGGACAAAGTATTCCAGGTGAGGTCTGACCAAAGCAGGAGAGAGTGGCACTACTATCTGAATACTATGCTCCTGTTGATGCAGTCCAGGATTGCGTTGGCTTTTTTTGGCTGCTGCATCATATTGTTGGCTCATGTTGTGGTTTTCTAAGACCCCTAGATCTCCAAGCTAAACATACCAAACTCCCTCAGTCATTCCTCATAAGGCTTGGTTTCCAGATCTTTGAGTGTCTTGGTTTCCTTTCTCAGGAGATGTTCCAAATTGCCAATATCCTTCTTGAACGGGACACAATATTCCAGTACCCTAGAAACACTTTGGTCAGGGCACTGCCAGGCTGTGAAAATAGGTTTGCAGGAGGTCAAGTTGGGCCATGATTGACTGTAAATGTGAAGCTCCAGCAGTGAGCAAGCTTTTGGAAATCCTTCTTTAAATCTGATGTCCAGAAGTGGATGCAGTATTCCTGGAGAGGTCTGAACAAAATAGAATAGAGTGGCACTACTTCTTCCCTCCATCTGGACACTATATTCTTGTTGATGTAGCCCAGATTTGGATTGGTATTTTTGGTTATGCATCATTCTATTGACTCGTGTTTAGCTTCGGGGACAGCATGGTGTAGTGGTTTGAGTGCTGGACCATAACTATGGAGACCAGGGATTGATTCCCTGTTGGCCATGACACTCACTGGGTGAATTTGGGAAAGACACATGTTCAGAGGAAAGCAATGGCAAATTATTTCCAAAGAAACTTGGCAAGAAAACCCCAGATAAGTTCAACTTGAAGGCACACAACTACATCAGATATGTGTGTAATTTTATATGTAGTGTATATTAATGCATATGTAATATTGGGGTTATATATATATATATATTATCTATATATATATATCGCCACATTACATATGCATGTACATATACACATACATAGACTTGCACACATTAAAAATGTAAGCGCACGCATGAACCTAGTCCATTCTTCCTTGGATGTTAGAAAAACGGAGAGACAAAGGTGTTGGGATTTATTTCATCACAAATCCTAAAGGGAAATTATGCGGAGTAATAAAATAAAGAAGAATTATAAACGAGGAAGAGAATGGGAGGAAATATGAAATAAATTACGGGAAGGGAGGAAGGTTCCCATTTGTAAAAGAAACCCAAGATCTTGTGCTAACAAAATTACAGCTGCAGCAGCAGGTCCTTGTTAAATATTGGAAACGGGGGGAGTTTATAACAATATGTGCTAAATCTTAAAGAGGAAAGAAATGGATGAGTCTGAAATGTTATGCTGCTGGGGATGGGATCGAGAGGAGGGACTTGGTTTGAATTTAGAAACCCACCCAAAGCTCCATGCGTCGGTGACCGGTGCCCACCAGTGCTGAATCCACTCTGGGTTTTAGTCTGAACATTAAGAGAGTTGTCCAGGGACCTGAGTCCTATTCCTTTAAAAAACAAACAGATGCAATGCCTTGGATAATGACCTTAATGGTCAAATTAAAACCCAGAGTGGGTTCACTACTCCCAGTGAGATGAAAGATATGAGTTGCCATTAGTTGATGCAATCTCGCAACTCCATGCAAAAGACAGAAAGTGGTATAAAGGTAAAAGGAAGCAGTGTAAAGGAAAATATAAAGGTAGTATTTCCTACTATAGGCACCCATTAGTGCTTGGGGCATTCTCCTCCACAAACAGGGAAGGAGGACTCGGGTCTCAGAGCATTTTGCTGCCAGAGCCAAATGGCAATATGGCATCTATGCCTTCCGACATTTCACAGACAAAACCTTGGGCATCTGTAGCCAGTCTATGTGGTCAAGATGGCAAAAGCGATGAATCGGGAACAACACAAAAGCTAGGAGAGGCCACAATGCTCGACCTTCCAATCTGAAGCACAGCCATTGATGACAACTCTTTCCCCCATCCTGACGGTGTTCCCATCTATTCCACATTTGATCAATTTGCTAATCAAAGCATTATGGGAACCAAATCAAATGCCTCCCTGAAATTTGGGTAAATGACATCCACAGCATTCCCACCATCTACTAAACTAATGAGTCAACCAACAAAAAGCTATAAGATTAGCTTGGCTGGATTCGTTCTTGACAAACCCATCCTGGTTTCTACTGATCACTTGATTGTCATCAAGATCCTTGTAGACAGACTTCTGTATAATCTTGAGTTCAGGGTGACTGGTTTGATTTCCTAGATCTTCCTTTTTTAGAGACAATCTTTGCCCATTCCCAGTCCTTTCGCAACTCACTAGTTCTCCAAGATTGCTCAGAAAGGAGTACATCAGCAAGTTCCTTCAGTATTTGGGATGCAATTTATCCTCCCTGCAGATAAAAACTTGTTTAGCCTTAGCAGTTGGTTCCCTGTGAACTCACGATCAGTCTTGATTTGCAATCCAGATCTCTGACAAAGGTCTCTGCTGCCGCATGGATGCAACCAGGTCTCTTTTGGGGGGAATCAGAATAGGTATCGAGCAGTTCTCCCTTTTCATTGTGATCCGTTCGCATTGTGCGCGCGAGTGTGATGCTTTCGGCCCCCCTTTGCTCCAGGGTCCGCTTTGGTGGAAATAAATAAACAAGGAAGAGAGCATGACTGTGGCAGAAGACTTTGGAGGCTTACTAATAAAATGTGCCCAGAGGGAACACATGTGTGTATAAGAGAAAGAGAGTGAGAGAGAGCGAGGCAAGGAGAGATAACTGGTTTTGTTCCAGGACAATCCTTTGGAGATCCTCTTTTCGGCCTCAGGTGCAAAAGGACGAGAGGGGAAGGAGGAAGGAGGGGAGCCCTTTTATTTAGGACGGTCACCATATCTGGGTGTCGCCAATGGCAGGGGGAAAACTGGTCCCGAGCCCATGGCCCCAGCTGTCACTCTGAGCGATGAATTACATGCTATAAGAAGGTGTTGACAGGCGCAGCTGGCCTGCAGAGAGTGATGAAAAGAGAACAAAAATCCCGAGTTCAGGCAGAGCGGCTTGTTAGGCAGAAGAGGAGGAACGGAGGGGAGAGCGCAGCAGCAGAAGTCTTCCACCTGGTGGCTATGAGAAGAACGGTCATCTTCGAGGAACCATAGAGTAGGAAGGGACCACAAACGACACCTAGTCCAACCTTGCTGTTGTTGTTGTTATGGATTTTCATGTCAACCTTATGGTGACCCCCCCTGAAGGTTTTCTTAGCAAGATTGACTATTCAGAGGAGGTTTGCCATTGTTGCCGTCTTAGGCTGGGAGAGTGTGTCTTGCTCAAGTTCCTCCAGTGGCTTCCATGGTTGATCAGGAATTCAGATCTTGATCTCCTAGTTAAGACGTCCTGGTGATGCAGTGGTTAAAAACTGGTACTGTAGCCATAAGGTTGTGAGTTCAATCCCAGGGCTCTAAGGTTGACTCAACCGCCCATGGTAAAATGGGTACCCAGCTATGTTAGGGACAATTGGCTTATAGACTGTAAACCTCTTAGAGAGTTCACTATTTAGTGGTATAGAAATGTAAATGCTAAACGCTCAAAGTACTATTCCACAGTGACTCTAAAAACAATATTATCTTGACTTGATTTCATCAAAGGAGCTTTGACATTTATTTCCTCTGAGGGCAAGAAGCTATGTGTTGCCCAAGTCACCCAATGGTTTTTCACAACTGAGCAGGGATTCAAACCCAGGGTCCATTCATATTGCACAATTACTGTGCTATTATTCCATGTTAACTGCCATGGTTGTGTCCTATGGAATCCTTGAGTTTGTCGTTTGGTGAAGCATTGGAGTTCCCTGGCTCTCTAAAACGAGTTCCCTTCTCTAAACAGAATTGATGGACCACAAGATCCTTCAACAGATGCTGTGATAATGTCCTAAGGTGAATTTTTGTATGTACTTTCTCCTCTTGTATGGATTATATGCATGTAGACAAACGACAATCACAAACCAGCAATTTATAAAACTTTAAAGTTTGCAAGAAGGAATAACTCATTACAAAAGACAATAATGTTTGGAAAGATGGAATGCAGTAGAGGAAGATCCCATTGCAAGAGCATAGTCTCCACCAAGGAAGACGCAATGGTTGCCCTGAGTTTGCAAGACCTGCGCATGGCTTTTGATAACAGAATGACTTGGAGGTCTCTCGTTCATAGGGTTGCGATATGTTGAAGTCAACTTGACAGCAAATAACAACAACCCTGAAACCTGATAAAAAGACGAGATTAATCTGAAGTTCTAACAATTGTGTCATGCCGGACATGTCCATCAAGATTACATTAATCTTCGCGTCACATATCGTATTATGATGAATTTTGTATCTTCTCCTCTTCCTTCCAACAAGAGCGATTGTAGAGTTTCAGCCGGCAATCTGACTTGAATGGTAGAATTATATCCTTGAACATTCAGAGCATGCTTTATCTCAATATCTCTGTGGCAAAGTGAGAGACGATGCGTCACAGACAAGCTAAGAATATCAGAGAAGCCTGTAGAAGTTACTTGAAGGCCTGATCTTGCTGATCAATAATGCTAACATGAATACTACTAAACAGCATTAAGGACACACAACAACAACAACAACAACTTATACAAAGATCAAGTGAGTTGCTTTGTTTCCTTTAAAGCAATATAAACTTGACACATGGTTCTACAGAAAGTTCACATCTTTCTAATTTCATGGTAAAACTCAGACTTTGGGATACTTGAAATCAGACTATGGGAAAGTTACTTTTTCAACTTCAGGTCCCAGTGTCCCCTGTAATGGCTGGGGGTTCTGGGAACTGGCATCTGAAGCATACATGCCATCAGATTAATTGAATGTGTTAATATTCATGCTGCCCGCTCCCCTCCAAAACATGCTCTTTTCCATTTATTTTCTCTACTTTTGAACAGTTTTTTTTGGGGGGGAGAGGGAATATTGATTAGGGATCCCTTACCTTTCGTAGAGTGATCCTAACCTATCAGGGTGATGGATAAAGGATGTCAAAAATGTTTAGCTGTGTGCGAGTGTCAATGTGCGAGAGCAGGCCGGCCACAAGAGACAGTGCCCTCCCTCCGTAACTGTCATCCTTGGGCCTGTGAGGGAGAGAGCAGGCTGGCCTCAAGAGACAGAATTCTTGACTGTATATTATATTGTAACATGTTTAAAATGTATATTCCCTTTGAACTTGGAAACCGCTTTGATCTCCCAGGAAAAGCGGTATAGAAATAAATATTATTATTATTATTATTATTATTATTGTTGTTGTAAGGAAATGAGCTGACTGGGCATATATATGCACCACACATTCAGAGCATGCTTTATCTCAATATCTCAGTGGCAAACGATGCATCTGATGGTCTGTCCTACAAAATCCTGGGATTTGTTGTTTGATGAGGAACTTTGAACTCCATGTTAGGCAGCTCTACTATCATTTAGTAGGAATAGACTGTTGCAGTAGTTTTCAGCCTTTGGTCCAGCCATTTTGGACTTCATCTCTGATAACCCCCAGCCAACATAATCAATAGTCAGGGATTCAGTGTTTATAAGTCCAAAGCTTCTAGACCAGTGTTTCCCAAACTTTGGTCTTCCAGGTGGTTTGGACTTCAACTCCCAGAAGCCCTAGACAGTTTGGCCAACAATCAGGAGTTCTGGGAGATGAAGTCCAAAATATCCAGAGGACCAAAGTTTGGAAACCACTGATCTAAATAGTCTAGCGCTGAGAAGGACTGCAATAGAAATCTCTCACAGAGAAATTTAAGAGTGACAAATTCCAGGACTCCACAGCATGAAGCCATCATAGATAAAGTGGTGCTAAACTGTTGTAACATTGTAGTATAGTTACATGTTTAGAATAAATATCCACATGCGGAGATGCATTATGCTAGTACTACTGTGCAAGCCCCATGCAGAATAGCAACATTATAGCAACACACGTCAATGGCTGGGTTGTGGATCTGCACAATGCACAATGCACAACTGCATAATGCACAACAGCAATGTACAGTGTGCAATTGTAATGCACAGATGCATTGGGAAATGCACAACTGCAAGGCCCAAGCAAAAGGTTCCACTGTTGGCAGAGCAGATCTGTTGCATGAAGACAAATAATTCAGTCCGCATGCATTGCAGGAATTACGCATGTCTATGCCATGAACAGGATGCCAGTTTACATTTCCCAGATGACCCTAACCAACTATTTAGTGAGTTGCTGAGGTTATAAAGAGCAAACCAACCTTTCCAATATTTGAAAAACGATGCTCTGTCTCAGCACTGCGGGAGTCAAATCTTGAGGAAGACAGAGGCATGATTCCCATTTAATGCCAACAGCCAATAGTACATTCAAAGACACATTTTCCCGGTGTTAACATTGACTATTATGTTGCAAAAAAAACCCCCACAACAATTTGCTAGTATAGTCCTTGGCCCTGTAAATACAAAAGAAAAGAGAAGAAAGAGAAAGGGGAAAAATATTTTCCATGTACGTTTAATAAGTAGAGATGTTTGAGGGACCAAAGGCCATCCATTTGGGATTGTTCCAAAACTCTGAACATAATGAAGACTTTTTAAAAACATATTTTCCCCTTCCTTTTCAAAATGACATTCTTGGCAACATTCAAACGTTGGCAGGAAGGGAAAGAAAGTGGTGTAAATATTTTGCTCCTGTCTGCCTCCCTCCTCCTCCTTTTCTGCTTTCTCTTGGTTCTCAGGAAAAAGGGGGAAACAACAACACAACATTTCTGTATTGCTGCCTTTGCGCAAAGAGTTTGTTGCCATGGGTTATTTATGCAAGTGTTGTTCGAGGTTCTGCAGGAGCATTTTCCATGAATCTTGAACTCGGTCCTTTTACAACTCGGAAGTAATTGGTCCCCAGAGAGACAAATGGGGTGATGCTGATGAAGATATGGAGAGTCTGCAGAAGAATTCGGAAGGGTTTCTTGATGTTTACAGTCTTTATAGAACAATACTATAAAGCAAGGCTGTCATAAGGAATGTGCGCAAAGTACAGACTACACAGGGTGATACCTCAAAGGGGGGTTTGCACCTATGCCACTAGTGGGAAGGGGTACCAAAATGTGGGGTATAGTGGCATTGCTGGCCAGGTGGAAAAGGGGTTCTTCTCCCTCTCCCAACCGTCTAGCACAGTGATGGCGAACCTATGGCACGCATGCCAGAAGTGGCACTCAGAGCCCTCTCTGTGGGCACATGTGCCGTCACCCCAGCATCCATCAGACTCAGAAAGGCTGCTGCAGATGGCAGGAACAATTGCTGAAATTCTGCATCTCCAACTTTGCTGGTGCAGCAGGAAAGATAGTCCCCTCCATTAAGTCGAAGGTTTTCATGGCTGGCATCCATTGTTTCTTGTAGGTTTTTCAGGCTCTGTGGCCATGTTCCAGAAGAGTTTATTCCGGACGTTTTGCCAGCATCTGTGGCTGGCATCTTCAGAGAATGCTGGCATGGAAGAGAGCCAGCATTCTCTACATTTGCCCCGATCACATTTTTTCCCCTCCAAAATAACCCACTTGTGGTTCCCATTCACCAATGAATCAGTTCAAAATGATTCGGTTCCAGCCGGCTGAAGGGGAAATTTGATTCAATTCCGACCCACTTGTGGTTCACACGTGCGCGGAATTGATTTATCGGAAAAGAAGCGGAAAAAAACAGCATCAAAAAGACACAGGTTAAATAGGTCTAGAGCATGGATTCCGCAATTCAGATTAAGTTGGAACCAGGATTTTTGAACCGGTTCAAACCGATTCATGATCTGATTTAAAAGGTAGTGGGAACGAGGCCCTATAATGTCAAGGTGGAATCTCTTTTCCCTGTAGTTTGCATCCATTTTTTCCATGCGTCTCTGGAGCAGCAGAAAACAAGCTTGGCCCTTCCTCAACTTGACATCCCTTCAAGTATTTAAACAGGGCTGTCCTTTCAATGGGAGTCCCTCCGTTTATCAGAGCCTTCCCTCTGGATAAAAAAGGGATACTAATGTGAGAGGAGGCACTGTTACACTGTGAGTAGTTTCCATTGCTAGCGGCGAGATGACAACTGTTTTCCAAGGAGAGGAGATGTTGGGGAGAAGGAGCAACCTTCTAGATGGTGCTGGGGAAAGGTTGACAGAAGGCCTGGAGGAGAAGCAAGGCTTCTCCACATTTCCATAGCATTGATCCATGGCAGTTAACGCAGTGTCAAACTGGATTAATTCTCCAGTTCAGATACAGCCAGACCCAAGGCAGTTAAAGAGGTCTCAACGGTCAAAAAGGTGCAATGTGAAAAGAGGAGAAGTAAGCAAGACCAAAGAGCCAAAATAACCAGTCCTGTCTCCAAACGCCTCTTGTCTGTCGGCTTGTTTGCGCGTCGGAAGGCGTGTTTTGGCCTTCCTCCATCCTATTTATCCCAGAGCGCTTAAAGTGCAAATTAAAACAAAGCAACATAGAAGAGATATACAGCAAAAGCAATTAAAACCAACCAACAAATAACACAATTAAATATCAATTAAAACTGAGTGGAAAAGGCCTGGTTGTCAACACTTAAGTTGTTCAGGGGTGGGGAAGGGGAGGCGGGAGGCAGGTTCATTGGCGGCGGGGTATAAATAAACCAGGAACGTGGTACGGAAGATAAAGAGGGGAAATAATATCACAATAAATGATTCGATGAGCAGTTTGCCAAGTCTCTCCCTCTCTATCTATCTTTTTCTCCTGTCTAGTAACAATGCCAACCCTGAGATCTTGGAAATGTGGCCTTCCTTGGACTACAACTTCCAGATTAAGATGGGTTTTAGAGGGTCTGATCAGCATGGCATAGTAGTTTTAGCGCTGGGCTTTGGAGACCATGGTTTGATTCCCTGTTTGGCCATAAAACCCATTGGGTAACCTTAGGCAAGTCACACTCTCTCAGCCTCAGTGAAAGGCCATGCCAAACCTCCTCTGAATGAATATTGCCACAAAACCCAATGATAGGGTCACTGTAGAGTCACCATCAGTCGGAAACAACTTGAAAGCACACAACAACAACAACAATTGGGAAATGAAACATAGTTATGACATCACAGCTATAGGATCCATGTAGGTTCTCAGCCATTTTGTGTTTTCATAAGAATCATCCCCATGGTGCATGCGCAACAACACCATTGAAGCTTTGGAGAAATCCATTGTAATGGACATACAATTACAGATATATTGACTTTGGAGCTGAACAAGAGACATCAAAGTGCCGATCCTTTTGTAAAGATATAAGGGGATAAAGATGTAAAGGGAAAGAAAAGTACGCAACAAAATGTATTAAAGACCAACACTCTTTAGAGTCCTTTGCATTAAGAACTTTCTTGACACACCGCCTTTTTGTATTGTCCCTGAAAACCTGAAAATAAAAATGCTCCTTCATTGAATTATCCCTTGTTTGCTGCTTGGAATTCACCTTTCATCACCCCAAAAAGGAGGCGGAGGAGCGGATGAAGAAAAGAGAAGAAAAACCCACCTTCCACTTGCAAGAATATTAAAACCTCATCATTGGTTATTCCGTTATTGTTTTCTCATTATACATGTGTTTATTTTTAAGTCGCTTGCGCGGAATGGGGAGTTTGCTTTAAATATTAAGCATAGTTTGTTTTTTTCTTACGCGGAATGAAAAATGCAAAGTTTCTTAAGCGGAGCGCCAGAGAGGCAAGCATTGGGAGCGAGCAAAGCCACCCCTCCCTGCCAGGGTTTTTAAATTGCAAAGGTAAGTGGTAAATCCAATCAAATAAATAAAGAATCAACACAAGCTGCGGAAGAGCTAATATCAAATATAATGCTAACCGCAATTCAGCAAAACATCTCGTGAGCCACAAACTCTTTGGAAGACCTTTTCGGATGTCTTTGGAAATGTTCTAGTGATCCGCTGGGCCTCCAGAGACAAAGAGAATCTATGGCTCTTCCCAAAGATGCGAGTGGTTTTGGCAGTCGAGGTTTATGCTGCAGTTTTCGTCATTCGTGGTAGTAATTTTCCAACCGATAAGTAATTTAAAAGGAATTTTCTGCCACGAGACGTAAGGGTGGCCATTCTTCTCTTTCTTTAAAACATAGCTTTAAAACAGAGTCACTTTGGCAACCATGTGCATCCGCACTTAAGATATAATGCAGGTTGACACCACTTTAGCTGGCATGGCTCAGTACTATGGAATTTTACTATTACACATGACTGTAGTCTGTGGATGTGAATCAGTGAGTATTGGATATGTATATGTATTCAGGTTGCCATTTTTATGCACCCATACACTAATCCAGTTGCATGGAATGGAGGTTAGTCCTGGGTAGATGCACCAAGCTTAAAAACCAACATCGCTGGTCATTGTAGCATAAATGTTTGCATACAAAGATAAGCTCCATTAGCACTACACAACACCCATGCAGGGTAGCAGAGTTGCATAACACAGGCCAATGACTAGGTGCCATTATGCAAGCACAATGTGCAATGGTCATGCGTAATGCCCAGCTGCAACATGCAACACTGCTGTATGTGCAACTCCACTTTTGCTGCTCTCCACTGAAGTCATCTGCTGTGCTATGGCTCTGCATGCCTACGGTGACTTACACATGGGTATGCTACTCCTAGGAGGCTATCCCTAGGCCAAGATCTTCCATGGCTTCAGTGTAGCATAAGTATCCAGTGGTGGAGTTGTGATAGGGAATTTTTATGCCAAATACCAACAGAGTGTGGTGTATGTGGATCAACAGTATGGCTGCCAACCCCAATATGCAATGCTCAAAAGCAATGCATGTTCACATGCAACTCTGTGCATTTTAATGCACCACCAAATATGTAACAGTTGCAGATGAGTAATTCCATTTGTGCTCCCATCCACTGGGTATGACCATTGCAATTGTCCAGAAAAATCACCGCACATGTGTAGCGTAACCTACACCTGTGAATGTTGCTAACAGGATGCCAGAAATTGAAATGATAATGTTAATAGAGGATCCTGTGGGGTAGGATAACAGTTAAAGGAGCTCTTTGGTTCGGCACAGGGCTGGAGCCCATTCCTCTAACAGCCCTTTGCAAAGCACAGCTGCCAAAATGGGGCCAGGAGGAATCTTCATTAATCAAGGATTCAATTAAGTTGAATAGTCATTATTAATTTTATAGGCACTGCGTCGAAGAGAAACCAGAGCAAAAGGATGACCTCCCAGAGCCGTTTCTTCAGTCAACGCCCCGGGTTAGGAAAGTGGAAACTAGGTTGTCTGGCCGGTCGAGGTATTAATGAGATGCCTTTAGGTGCAAATGATAGTTTAAGAGGTGTTACTTAACGGTGGTGCCCCACTCGCCCACACAGATGCAGGCGCACACACACTGCCATGCGCATCTCCCGAAGAACTCTCCTCCTTGTTCAAATTGGTAATTAGAATGTCAGAACACTCGCTTTGACACTTTAATAAAGTGCCAGGCGTCATCAATTTGGTATTTAATAAAAATAAGATGAAACATTCATTGCATTTTGTACGGTGTTATATATAACCAAAAAAAAAAGGGGGGGGGGGAGAGAAGCTCATCCTCAAATTTGAAGGAAATGGGAGTACACTTGTCTTTTGCTGCCTTCCTGGCAACGATGGGGTTGCTTCTAAACTACAAGAGAAACCAAAATGACTACAAGGCCTCTAGAAGTATGGCACTCCAGTTCCCAGCAGCCCCAGCTAACATGGCCAACAGTGAAGGATCCTTGAGCTGACGTTCAAAATATTCAGGGGATACTGGGCTGAGAGAGACTGGATGCATGAGATCTTAGATGAATCCCATTGTGGGAAAAAGGCAGGATATAAAATAAATGTAAATAAGTTACTTTTTGAAAATCCTCCCAGCCGGCATGGCCACCCAAGGTTGTGGGGTTCTGGTTGTGGAATTTGGCAAGATTTAGTGCCATAATTGAACTTTGCTAAGCTCTGAATGTATGGAGAGGTACGTTACAAGTAAGGACCATCTTCCCACAGTTGTGTCAGCACAACTGCTGTTGCGACTCCCCTGGGCTAAAACGAATATGTCTCCTTAACCAGTGAAGAGATCCCTAGTAATGCTAAAAGGACTTCACCTGGCCACTAGCAGCCTTTCTTGGCAACTAACCATCTCCCTGCTCTACGTCACGACTCAAGAAGATGCTCCAGATGACATCCCTGGTATCTCACCATAGTCATGCACAGAACTGAATGTTCCTACCTCTGGTCGCACAACTACATCGTTCCCAAGCCACTTCACTTCAAGACTGCCAACTTATCTGGTCAGTGGGTTTGACTCAATAGGGGGCTATTATACACCATAAAGTGATCAAGGAACAGCTCGACATCAGAACCAGGGATAACACCTTCTGTCTCTGGGAGTTCTTTGATGGAGCAACTTCACAGTCCTTTAGGAGTTATCTATGGTCTTGCCATCAAGCTGCATCCTGAGTACTGTGCAATTTCCAGTGCGCATCTGCCTGGGCAATGTGCAATCCACATGCACCATGCCTCCCTGTGCACAGCTCCACTTCTGCAACCTTGGATTGAAAACATACCTTCCACATCAGATTAATATGTCCAGTTGTTTCCATGGGGGAACTTATGCCTATCTAAGCAGCAGGATTCCAGGCCTAACCTAACATCAGGCAACTTTCAGCATGGCTACAGCAAAGCATCCTTAACATGGGAGAGATGGTGTCCCTATGGTATGCAGATGTTTGTCTTCACTCTGCAGGTTGAGGAACACCCATGGCTTCAGGAGGAGCCAAGGGGTGCATTTGAATCTCAACATGTTTTGATAAACAAAAGACGCTGAGGAAAGAACACAGAGGAGTGTTGGAAAATCCCTGCAGAATAGACACCTTGGCAACACAACAGGAGGAAGCATCGGAACATCAGGAGAGCTAGCAGGGGACTTAGTGTTGAAGTTGTTTCTGGAAAGCAGTTGCTGGTATAGAGCAAGGACTCATGTATGTCCTCTCCCTTTGTCCTCTTCCTTCCTTTGGCCTGGAATTAGGAACCATGGAGGTCAGTGCCTCCCATATCTATGGGGCAGGGAATCCATCCAGCCCAAACTTGAATGTGCGGGATCCTTAACCCCCCCAAAGGTTCAGCATTTTGGATAGCTCCTTGTAGAGTTTGAATCGGAGTGCATTGAAAGGACATGGGAGCCACCAGCTACCACAATGGACGGATTTAGGATTAGTCCAGATGTAATTGTATTAGGCGAATTGCTGTGGATTTTCACACATTTGTGTCGCCGGTTAAACAATCTTCACTTTTCTGCAAAAATTCACATCTGTTTGAGGGAGGGGAGTTCCTTCCTAAGGAATCTTGGGATTCGTAGTTTGTTGTGGTGCCAGCACTCTCTGAGAGAGAAAGCTAAGTATCTTGCAAAAGTGAAAATCCCAGAATTAGATAGCATTGAGTCACGGGAGTTCAAGCAGCACCGATATTGGAGGTCTCTCACTCATAGAGTCACAAAGTCTATTTCATAAGCAAATAACAATAACTGCAACAAGCTGTTTCCAAGCTATTTTCAATGACAGCATTAAGTCAGCTGCACTGCAATTGTCCAAAGAATACAATGGAGAAGTATGGTGGCCTGCTGTCCTGGGAACTTCCATGAAGGCCCAGCCAGCCAAAGAAGTAGCAACTTTCTTTTTAACATGCCAGAAGAAAAGGAAGGAAATTCCAATTTAATAATGGGAGGCCGCAATAACCGTTATAATTAATTTATAGGAGAGGGAAAGCATTATGAAACGATACCCAGTGCATTCTGCAGTCCCTTCCAGAAGCCTAGATCATTTTCCTGGTAAGCTATGGGCTCTGCTAAGGAGAGTTGGCGGGGGCAAAAAACCCGAGGTATTTCAATATTTCCTATAATTTTATATTCCTTCTAATATCTCTCCTGCTAATTTCATTATACAACATAGTCGGCACAAGTGATGTAATTATCGAAAAGTAATTTTGCAATAAATGGATTTAAATGTGTTCGAGCCCATGGTAAATTCAATCTCTTGGCAAAAAGGTGGATGGAGCAGGCGGGAAGGAGGCAGCCGGGATAGTTCTGAGTGAAAACCGAGGCGTCCTCCTTCTCCCAGGATGGGGATCTCATTACACCAACTAATAACATCCACTTTAGATGGCAAATGATCTCTGGATCATATTCCTAACACCCCCGGACCTTCCTTTCTTTTCATGCAAAATGTCCTCCTCCACTGCAGACATGAAACTTGCAAAGTAGTCTTTCTTTGCTCTTGGAAGAACTATTGGCTTGCGATTCAGGCCTTTTCTGCCTTGCAGAAAGAAAGCAGTTTGACTCCATTTTAACTGCTCAATGCTATGGAATTCTGAGATTTGTCATTTTGGGAGATATTTAGCCTTCGCTGTTGTTGGTGCCATAACAAACTACAAATCCCAAGATGCCATAGCATGGAGCCATGACAAAGTGATATCAGACGACATTATTTTTGCAGTGCAAATGGAGCCATAGACTTGGCATGGTTCTCTAAGTCTGTTCTAAGATCATGTGAACCTTGCATAATAATAATAATAATACATTTTCAACCTTCAAGAGATCAGCTGATGGAACCAGTGTGATGGAGTGACTTGAATGTTGGACTACAACTCTGGAAACCAGAGATCGAATCCCCGCTTGGCCATGGAAACCTAACGGCCACACTTTCTCCGCTTCAGAGAAAGGCAAAGGCAAAGGCGAACCCCCTTGGAACAAATCCTGCCAAGAAAACTCTGTAATGGCTTTGTCTTATGGTGTCCCTAAGTCCAAAACAACTTGAGGTCTTCATGGATCAGCCCACTTTCCTGCATTCGTAATGCAGCTCCGCCTTGCAAAATACAGCCATGATATAGAAAATCTCTGCAGCAACTCTGGTCTTTTTATGCTTTGGGGTGCCTTTAGTTTCCGAATGGGGCCACCAAAAGCCAAATTGGCAACAGAACATTAAAAAGAGCTGGATTTGTGGGATGCCACTAACTGCAAAACAAGGAGGCATTGCTCTTCAATTCCTCCCTCCCTCACCAGCCCTTATCTGCCTACTTTCTTATTTCCCAACCTTACACCAAGGTGTCCTGAATGTTCAGAAAAAACTGTCAATGGCAAGATTGTGCAAACAGCACTCTGAGCATTTGCATAAAAATTGGTTGCAGTGAGCAATTAGCACTTCATTAATAATCAATGAAGTGCCAATTTACACATTGCCCAAAAGCAAATTGTAAATTCAATTTGGTCGGGAATTCTAGGCTTGGCGAAGGAGGATGGGGACAACTAGAGAGACGATGGCTGTAGAGCAGAACACTTCCAACACTCCTCCTCTGAATCTGGCACAATCAAGGCCGACAAAGCACAACATTTCTCTCCAAATCTGTTGTGATCAGGACACACGATGCTCGACCCTATCAGAGTATGATGCCTTAAACCGAATTTTAAAAACTCACATTTTCCTCCAACGTTTCCAGGAACAACAGTGTTTCTAGAGTGTAAACAATGGATCCCTCCTGAATTTGGGTGAGAGGGAGGCAGGACAGATCACTACCTGGTAAGGTGTGCCATTTATCAAAGTCCGGGCCAGTTCCGCACCCAGAATGATGGTTACAGAGGTTTTTCTCTCCTTGGTGCCACTGCTGGTGTCATGCCCTGAAGTTAGAACAAGGCACCGGTTGCCTTGCAAGCAGGAAAACCCTTTCTGTAAGCATCATTCTTGGTGAGGAACTGGCCCAGAGATTGGTAAATCTTGGGCAATGATCTGTCCTGGCCTGGGAGCTGATGGAGGAAATGCTGGGATGATGGATCACAGCAACATTCATGGAGCAGCAAAGCAACATCCATGG
>NC_056529.1:25715832-25730360 GCF_019175285.1 Sceloporus undulatus
TGGACCACAGCAACATCCATGATGGACCAAAGCAACATCCATGATGGACCACAGCAACATCCATGATGGACCACAGCAACATCTATGATGGACCACAGCAACATCCATGATGGACCAAAGCAACATCCATGATGGACCACAGCAACATCCATGATGGACCACAGCAACATCTATGATGGACCACAGCAACATCCATGATGGACCAAAGCAACATTCATGATGGACCACAGCAACATCCATGATGGACCACAGCAACATCCATGATGGACCACAGCAACATCCATGATGGGCCAAAGCAGCATCCATGGTGGACCACAGCAACATCCACAGGGAAACGTGTAAACAACTACTGTGAAGAAAACAGGTGTGGAGTGGCTCCAGGAATGGAGGAAAACAACTTGAAGGCACACAACAACAACAACCAAATCCCTTTAAGTCCTGCTTGTCAACATCATGGAGGCAACCTCTTGACCATGTCTATAAGAGGACCTTGGAAAAGATCAGGGCTGGATAAAGTGCAGCTCTCCAGATATTGTTGACCGCCAACTCTCATCCATGCTAACCAGCATAACCAATGGTGAAGAGTGCTGGGAGGTGCAGTTCCATAACATCTGAAAGGTGATTGTTTGCCCACCCCTGCATAATATCCTAGGCTTTGGCTGGATGGAGGATGCTTTTTGATTTGGGGACCCTGGCAGAATCAGATGCTCGTTTGGCCCCAAGAGTCCATGGAAAGGGTTCGCAGTTTTACAGAGCCCGATAATGAAATAAAAAGTTAATAAATCTAAGGCAGGGCTTAAGTTATTGACGAAGTAAGAAGAGCTGCTTAATGTGGAAAACATACGCGAGATCGATTGGCGAGAACACAAATAACTGAAAACTATTGACACCGAAGTATTTTAAGCCTAATTGCATCCATATGCACTTTCGGAGGGCATCTCACCTTCTAATAACACCCAAGAGATGATGGGGTTAATTGATGCAGCTGTTTACTCTCAGCTCACGCAGTCCTGGATTCAAATCTCTTGGGGGGATCTGTTATTAAACTAAAGTGTTTAATGAAGCACGAAGGAACGGAGTTCCTAATATTGAAGGAAATTAAATAAAAAAGAAGAAGGGACAAACTTCTTCTTCTTTTTTCCTGGTGATGGACATTTCGGAGTGATCTTAAGCATCGAATCCCCAATGAGTTCCTAAAGACAACAGTGATGGATGGAAGAAGGAGCTTTGCTTTCTCTTTGTGGATAGTTTATCCACATGAAGGAGGATTTATTTGACAAATCATATGCATTTTCTTCCCCTGAGCTCCGGATGATGTTTGGCAAAGGCAGAGAGCCTCCAAGAGCAGAGAATGAATACCGCGTTCTGCTCAAGCGTGTGTGGAGTTTGGCTTCTTTGCTTTGGAAACAAGATCACCAAGTTTCTAGCTCTTAAGCATATCAGTCTGACAAAATGCAAGTGTTGGCTGCTGAAACAGGAGAAAGGAGATGGTGAACAAAGGCCTCCTATTCCATCTAGGATTGCAAAGTGACATTGAAAACAGGGGACATGGTAACATCCAAGGATGGTTATTGCTGTTGTTGTTGTGTGCCTTTAAGTCATTTCCAATTTACAATGAAGCAAAGCTATTACAGGGTTTTCTAGGCAAAATTTCATGCAATGAGGCCTGCCATTGCTTTCCTCTGAGGCTGAGAGAGTGTGGCTTGCCCATTGTCACCCATGGCTAAGCAGGAATTTGAACCCTAGTCTCTCAGAATCCTAGTCCAATGCTCAATCCATTGCTGTTGCTGTGTGCCTTCACTTCCGACTTATGGCAACCCTTAGGGAAACCTATCTTAGGGTTTTCTTGGCAAGATTTGTTCAGACCAAGCTTGCCATTGCCTTCCCCTGAGGCTGAGACAGTGTGACTTGCCTAAGGTCACCCAATGGGTTTTATGGCTGAGCTGGGAATCGAACCCTGATCTCCAGAGTAGTAGTCCAACAGTCAAACCCTGATGCCACGCTGGCTCTCCAAGCCATTACACCATGCTAATAAATGTTTAATCAAATCAAACCAATAACATGAAAGTTGAATAATCAACTTGTTTTTCCTGTAAAAAGACATAATCATATTGCCTTATGATTGCAACATACCAAGGGATCATTTCGCTCATTTGACGCCACTTTAACTGCTGCAGCTCCATCTAATGGAATCCTGGGATCAGTAGCTATTTGGCAGTCTTTAACCTTCACTGCCAAAGCTACAAAACCCAGGATTCTATAGGATGGAGCTGTGGCAGTTAAAGCAGTGTCAAACTGGATTATTTCTACAGTGCAGATGCATCCCCTGTGGGGGCAGAGAGTATCTGTTATAGGTTAAAATGCAGCCTTTAAAGGACCTCTCCAAAGTACTGAGTCACCTCTTAAATAGTTCAAGTACCTTGGAAAGCTCCTTTAAATTTCAGGCTTAAAAGCAAGCCATGGGTCAATGCTCCACTGACAGAGGAACCACTAACCACTAGCTACCACTGCCTCCAGAAAAACCAGAGTGCCACAAAGCTGTCCTTCCCCATTCGTTTCCAGAACTGCCACCCATGCAACCTAAAACTGGGACCGTAGAAGCAATTATTTAAAAAACGAAGTCTGGAATGTGCCATTGATGCCCATCCGTTAAAAGAATATTTATCGGCCTTGTGCTAGTCTGCCTCCTTTCATAACAAATAACATTTTTAAATCACTAAAGACCCCCTTTGCGGCGTGGTCTCCTTGCTTTTGCAAACTCCCTCTCTCCCTGCCTTGCACCGGCTCTGACAAACCATGCAATCCTGATGGAAAATTCATTAGCCGGCGTCTTTTCTTTCTTTCTTTCCCTATTTTTCCTTCTTTCCTCCTCCTCCTCCCCTTCAATAAAGTAAAATATGCCTTCTCCCCCCCCCCCTCCATCCTCCGCATTTTCCCAGTCAGCTTCGCGCCTGATCTGTCAGCCTCTTCCATCCTGATTATCTGGAGACGCCAATTTCAAAGAGACATCTTAATAGTGATGTCAACGAATTAATTAGATGTGTTAATGAGCTAAAAGCAACCCAAATTAAATTAATGCAGTAATAAGCACAGACAGCAAAATTAGCTCCAATTTCTGTAAATGATTCTGAACTGTACACAACATCTCTGCCGGCTCGAACATCACCATCCCCCAAAGCTAATCAAGAACTCCAGCGCAATTAACTGCTTAATTACAAAACACACACACGCACAGCGCATCAGATCCAGCAGCGGGGAAGCGAGTCGGCGGCGTTGGCACAGCCAAGATGGAGACGCCTCCAAAAGGGATTGCAACAATCTCGACCTGCCTTTCCAGCCACATTCCCAAAAAACGGTGACGAAGAGGAGAGAACGGTTTGAGCATGAGACTATGATTCCGGAGAGCAGGATTCGAACCCCGGCTTGGCTATGTTGCAAACCCACTGGGTGACCTTGGGCAAATCACTCTCTCTCAGCCTCCGAGGAGGGCAAGGGCTCTGAAAAGCATGTCTATTGTGTGTCTTTGGGTCATTTCTGACTTATGGCGACCCTACGGGGAACCTGTCCTGGGGTCTTCTTGGCAGGTTTTGTTCAGAGGAGGTTCGTCATTGCCTTCCTCCAAGGCTGAAAGCATGTGATGGGCCCAGCATCAACCAATGGGTTTCATGGCCAAGCTGGGGATTGAACCCTGGTCTCCAGAGTCCAGTGTTCCTGCCACTATGCCACACTGGCGCTCTGCTTTAACGGCTGCTATGGTCTAAGCTGCACTGCAGATTTAATGCAGTTTGACACTGCTTTAAATGCCATGGCTTTAACTGCCATAGGCAATCAAGCATTGTGGTCCAATTCTCAAACCACTAGGCCACACTGGGCAAAGAAAAACCCTATGATAGGGTCTCTTTGGGGTTGCCTTAAGTTGGAAACAACTTGAAGGCACACAACGACGACAACAAAGGAGAGAGTCCATGGGGTAGAGAAGAAGGCTCTAGGGAGCATCTATTTCCAATTATCCATCCCACCTTTCCTCAAGGTCTACAACTTGCAACCTTTCTTCAGTTCAGCAAGGGTCCCCAGATCTCAGGGCCTAGCTCTTCTTCTGTGATCGTCAAGGTGAAATGGAGAAGGAGAAGGAGGAATCTCAGGGCAAGAGCACTGCTTTTCTAAGTGTGCATCTATGTGTATTTTCCTCATTACTTCGTCTGCTGCCACACTGCAGCATTAATGCAGTTGGACACTGTTTTCACTGCCATGGCTCCATGGTATGGAATCCTGAGATCTGTAATTTGTCTTGGCTCCCGAGAAGGCTGAATATCCCATGAAACTACAAATCCCAGGATCCCATACCATCAAGTGAGGTGAGTGGCCATGATTTCCCAGGGCTCCCAATTGTGTTAAAAGCATTAGGAAGAGAGGAATCGCAATTGCATTGACAGAGGTAGAAGTGACGGAAGTTGCCATTAATGCAGAAAATATCTGGTTGGACACCCCTTTAACAGCCAAGGCTCAATGCTATGGCGTTCCTGGAATGGCAGTTTGTTGTGGCACCAGAGCTTGGCCCAAAATTCCATAGCATTGAGCCATGGTTGTTAAAGTGGTATCAAACCAGATTATTTCTGCAGTGCGGATGCAGCCTTAGGAAAACTAGGTGATGCAGAAGCATGTGGGTCGACTGGACTTATGGCATCCATTCACAATACATAGACCATCTTTCAGACTCTTATCCCCTACAGGACCCAAGTATTGCTTTGTGACAAAAACGATCTCCATATTTCTGGACAAGCGAGTTGACAAGAGGGCCAGTCCCCAAGCCCACCCTTCGTGCCCAATTCATCAAAAGACGGCCGTAATGATTTGATGGTTGTAGAATTACCAGTTTGTTTAGCAAGCGAGGAAGATTGGAGATAACGATAAGATTGACGGCGATTAAATGGCGTCTCCCCCACTCTGCTCCCTTCTCTCCTCCTCCGCCCTTTATTGCAATTAGTTCAGTCTGTTAATAAGCAAAGGATATTTTTAGTTAATTTCAGTTCCACTTAATTGATTCAGAAGCGAAACCCGGCAACTGAGTTAATTGATCCATGCATCTTGCGCAGTAACGGCGAGGCACTCCCTTGGCAACCATCGCAGCCGGGACCCATAAAGCAAAGATGGAAACATTGGATAGGGAACCCATAAAAACACGACTGGGGATTGCATAGGAGGGGTGGGATGGGGGAATGGGGAGGGGAACCAAGCTGTGGAGCTTTCTAATGCATCTTGGAAAATAACAAGATGGAAGGACTCCATTTTCCTATCTTTGCTTCTTGGATGGGTGCATGTTTCCATCATTCTTGAGTTGCTTGGAGTCTTCTGTGGCATTTTGGTGCCCCATCCGGGTTTGCAGAATGTTCTCCAGAACTTGGAGACTAGTTTCCAAACTGTTAACCTGTCAGCGTTGGTTAAACATATCCCCCTTTTTGCTCTCTACTCATGCTCTTCTTCTGGCACATGTGTAATGCATTCCCTCCTTTTTGACTCTTCTGAAGTGCCTTCCTAAATTTGCAGCGGTTGGAAAAAGGATCCCGCCGAGTGGCGTGAGGCGAAGAAAGGCCCCTGCTTAAATAATCCTCCAAATTAGCCGCATTTTTCGAACACTGTCCTTCCATTTGTCTGCATATTTGTGAATTATTTACAGTGCTTTGGCAGGGCCCGATGATATATCGTGGTAATATAGACAAAGCACTCTCTGAAACGGTGGCTAATACATTCCAGTAATATAGAGGGATAATTGTACTCTCGCGGCGAGCTGGCTTCGTGTGACATACCTACGTCCTCGAGATGCCGGGATTCGTGAACATCGTTCCTGTTAAGGTCCGTGAAAAACAGGCATATAAAATCTTCAGACATGGAGACAACAACCAAAGAAGGCTCAGGCATAGGCAAATGGTAGTCTTGGGGCCATGAGTGGCCTTGCAAAGCCATTTCTGTGGCCCTCAACCACTTTCAACACCAGCTAAAATGTGAAAGAGTGAATTGCTGTTCCTTAAGGTTTCCAGGACTGGTAATTCACCTTTTGATAAAGGTGTAGGGGTTTCTATGAGAACCATCATAGTGTAGTAGTTTGAATATCGGACTACAACTCTGGACACCAAGGCTGGGAATTGAACCCTGGTCACCAAAATCATAGTGAAATATTCAAACCGCTACGGCTCTCTTTTACACATCCAAAAATGCCGCTGCTTGGAAACCATTTTGCCAAGTCCTAAACGTTGGCTTTCTGTGGTAGCAAGCTTCTTGAAATAAACGTCAAAGACCACCAGGGTTTGGAAATATTCCTTGTTTTGGACCACAGCTTCCAGAATCCCCCAACCGGCATAACCAGCGGTAACTATATTCAGGGCTAGCTGTGTTGGCAAAGTACAATAACATCCAAAATCCACAAAACAGGGATACCTATTTTTGAGCAACCAAAATGCAACAAAATATGTGTTGCAAGCTTTCAAAGCTCCATCAGGCAAAGATGTTAAAAATCAAACTCGAGAAAAAGAAATATGATGATGTTAGTTGCAGGCCTGTATTTTGTCAAGATGTTGTTGGTATATTGTTCGGTTTTGAAGTGGTTTGGAAGGATACCTATGCAGGCAGTCGAATGTAAAGCCTAGGCATTAAGATGACCACGTTCCCAGCAATTAGCATGTTTCTCCGTCTAAAAACACATTTCTCTTACAGATGTAGTTCTGACCAATCACATTTACAAATTCAGCCTGTGTTTACTGTCCAGGGACCAAAAGCATGACAAAATGCAAGATACGGAGGTGAGAGAAAGCACGCTGCAGGAAAAACAGAAGTCTTTCAGCAGGAAAAAGAGAAACCTTTCAGCATTTCAGGAAACAGCGCTTCTACGTATGTGCTAAACATTTCTTCTAGTTTGACCTTCAAGGAACCAACACAAAAGGGAAAGACACTTCACAGAACTGTACCTACCTGTCCCTACCTCTACTGCCCCCTGCTGCCACATTGTTACTTGCGCAAATATATATGCGCTTCCAATACAAACTGGCCCCATTCATAGCATCTCCAGACCGCGCCTGATCTTGCGCAGCACCAGAGAAGTTGTATTCTCACTCAGGTGTCAACCCGAAATAACAGCAAGTGAGTAAGAGAGAGAACGCTACCAGCCCTGCCTCCTTGTAAAGCTTGAAGTCTCATCTTCATAATTGGATTATGCCTTCACACTTCTCCATTCCTGGTCCAATTAAAAGCCGGGGAAGACAATAACGCACCAGCGCTGGTTAATTATATTTTCCGTCAAGTCACAAATTCATTGGCGTTGGAATGGAAGAGCAATTGCCACAAGGGCATAAAGGACCAAAGAGCGTACAAAATGTCTCCCTGATGGGTAACAAACTGGTTGGAGACATCCAGTTAAGACTGGCCAATTTGTAAAGCTGCATCTGCACTGCAGAAATAATGCAGTTTGGCACCGCTTTAACTGTCATTGCTCAGTGCTATGGAATCCTGGGATTTGTCATTAGTTATTATTATGTTAGTCATGGCACCAGAGCTCTCTGACAGATAAGGTTAAATAACTTACACATCTCCAAATCCTATAATTCCACAGCATGGAGCCATGGCAGTTAAAGCGGTGCCAAACTGCATTATTTCTGCAGTGCAGATGGAGCCTCAGCTTTGAATTTAACTAGAGCAAGGCAAAAATGGCAACAACTATGTCCAGTAAGCTCAGCGTTGCTTGTCATGAGTCTTCTTTTACTTCCATTCCTGCCGCAAATGTTACTTTTGATGTTTTGCAAACACGGCGCACCTCACCCCTGAAACATTTGTGCTTCTTCCTCATGCTCAGCCTTCACATGCCATGTCCCTTCAATCACATATTTAACTTCTGGATTAACAAACCATTCTTGCTCATAACCTCTCTGCACCAGGGGAAAAATATATATATATATCCAACCCAACACCTGACCAGAGTTCTCTGATCTATGTAAACGGCAGCGGATGCAGGAATCGCTGATATTAATCTCTCTCTCCCTTTTTTGTTGTTTGTGTGTCAATGTTCCCCGGAATTTAATTAAGCAATGTTTTGAGAGCATATTATATATGTTTGAACAATTTTGCAGAGCTGACAATATGAGCTATTGACCTGTAGGAGAGAAGTTAACGCTAGTAAATTTCACAAATGCAGATGCTGCGGTGCGCGCTCTTGCCATTCTCATCGGAAACTACAGAAACTCTCCTGTTGATTTGTCATCAGAGGATGGGTTTTAATTAGGCAGGTTTTCCTTTCCCTTTTTTCTTTCTTCCTTTCTTCCCTAGTCACTGCGCTTTTTTAAGACATCGCTATTAGCCTGACATGAGCAAAAATGAAAACTGGGCAAGGAATTGACTCAATGCATCCTCCCAACCGGCGCTTGGCTGTAATGACGAATTGGTTGGTTGCAAAGAAACAGTTATTGAAAAAAGACACAGAGCAGCTCAGTGCAAGACATTTGGGCATGGACAATTTGTTGTCATTGTTGCCGTGTGCCTTCAAGTCATTTCCGACTTATGGCGACCCTAAGGCAAACCTGTCACTGGGCTTTCTTGGCAAGTTTTTTGTGGGTTTTTCGGGCTACGAGGCCATGTTCCAGAAGAGTTTATTCTTGACGTTTCGCCAGCAGCTGTGGCTGGCATCTCCTGAAGGTACCAGCCACAGCTGCTGGTGAAACGTCAGGAATAAACTCTTCTAGAGCACGGCCTTGTAGTCTGAAAAACCCACAAACAACTATGGATGCTGGCCGTGAAAGCCTTCGACTTCACTTTTTGGGCAAGATTTATTCAGAAGGAACCTGCCTCTGAGGCTGAGAGTGTGTTGACTTACCCAAGATTACACAATGGTTTTCCATGTGCTTGGAGAAATTAGAATTTTTGAGCGTCACTTTCAGACTCACAAAAGTGGACCAGTCGTCTTAAGGATTTTGGGACCTGCAGTTATAAAAAGTACCTTCCTTCCTTCCTTCCTTCCTGTCTTTCTTTCTTTCTTGGTAATTCATACAGGAGGGTCCAAAGGCATAAAGGTAATGCCTGCACCAGCTCCATTTGCCCACTTTTTGCATGCCGTCTTCTCTCTTTTTGGGGAGTTCAATTCCATCTTTAACCACTGGAGGGAAGCCTTGGGATTTTCCACCCTGGATTCCCCCCTTTAAACCCATGTCAAAGCCATCTCTTTGTAGAATTTGAGACATTCACATTTTTGGACTACAGCTCCCCAATTTTTCTATCAGCCTGGCTGGTTGGGGATTTTGCAGCTTGTAGTCCAAACAATGAAATGCCCCCTATGTTTCGGTGCATTCATTGCTTGTCGTGTGCCTTCAGGTCATTTGTGATTTATGATCACAAATTTATCCTGAGGTCTTCCTGGCAAGATTTGTTCACACCATTTCGTCGGTTTTAGATTTATTTCGTTGTGTTTGCTCCAGACTGGGACATAGGAAGGAGAAGAGAAGAGCATTTGTAAGCTGAAGCTTAACAGAGGGCATTTAGTCTGCATTATCAGAGAGCTTTGGTTCTTCCCAAACTCCAAATTCCAGGGTTTCATAGCACTGAACCATGGAAAGCTCAAGTACAGTAAGTCCTCTTTATCCATGGATTCAACCTTTAATTTATCCTTTTATATAAGGGGCACCATTTTACTGTGGCACTGTATTGAATGGGACTTGAGCATCAACGGATTTTGGTATCCATGGCGGGGTCCTGGAACCAAACCTCAATGGATACCAAGGGCCCACCATGGCACCAAATGGCTTTATTTCTCCAATGTGGCCGCAGCCTGGATCTATGTTACTTCCTCAGTTGCATGGAATGCAATTTTAATGTATGCAACCAATGATCTTGATACTCACCAAAGTAACTTTTCCAATCTCTGACCCTGACCGGCCGCAAAGGTTATCCCTCAGCATCGACTTGCATCTGCTCAGGAATTCACATCCTAAAGTTCCTCCTCCGACCCACTCTCCTTCCTCTCTCTCTCTTGGGAAATCCCTGCAAATGCCAAGCTTGGCTCCATTGTCCCTTTCCTCTCCCTGTTTCTGCCTTCCTTCCCCCCCAGTCCAACAATGCTGCAAAATGGGGCTGCGCCGTTTCCCATTATTTAATGCCTGCCAACGTGCTTTGAAGATGTAAAGTGCTCTTTTCAACGCTAAATATTATTATTAACAACAAAGGGAAGGAATGAAATGAGGCAGGCCTGGAGTTCAAACGAGGGCCTCTTTCTTTAAAGCGTGTTAAGAGGAGGGCGGTGGGGGCTTATGAGTTTCCAAGGAGAGAAGCAATTACCCCTTAGAGTAGCCACACTCAGTGAATTAAAATTAATTGAAAGCTAAATGGGGGGTGTGGGTGGGCGGGTGCGTGGATGCGGGAGGAAAGCGAGGGAGAAGGTACCAGCTAAATTTACTTTCCTGCGGCTGGGAGCTAAGAAGGTTCTTGAAGCCCTGCATAACTGAGACTCCCTGCTGGTGCATCTGCCTCTTCACACTCCTCCATAAAGAGCCTGACTTCTATTTGAGAACAACAGCTAGCACATAATGCCCCCTTCCCCAACATCATGCTCTCTAGTTGCTCTGGACTAAAACTCCCATTGTTCTTAGCTGGCCTGACCACCGGCTCTGTTGGCTGAGGATGATAGAAATTACAGGCCAGGGAAGTGGAGTGTTTCCATGTCAGTGGGGCAGCGGAGTCCACTCCGGGTTTTCCAACTGGATTTCAAAGGCGCTGACCGAAGTCCTCAACTCCTGCAGTGTGTCCTAGTGGCGAATGACCAAAACTGCACATTGGAACACCTCAGACAAGATTAAGGATAATCATATATATCATATATTTTTTAACAATTTTGTGCATGAAACAAAGTTTGTGTACGGTGAACCATCGGAAAGCAAAGGGGTCCCTTTCTCAGCCAGCCATGTGGACACTTTTGGATTTTGGAGTCTGTAGTTCAGATTTTGGAATTCCAGATAAGGGAAACTCAACCTGGGAGTATCTTTACATATCTGAAGGGAAGTCATGCAGAAGAGGGAGCCGGCTGGTTTTCCACTGCTCCAAAAACTAATGCACAAAACAATGGATTCAAACGACAAGAAAAGAGATTCCATCTATCTATATATATACTGTAAGAACTGTTTACTAATGGAATAGATTTATTCAGATGGTGGTGGACTCTCCATCTTTGGAGGTCTTTAAGCAGAACTTGGTTGGGCATCTCTCAGGAGTGCTTTATTGTGTCTTCTTACATGGCAAGAGGTTGGACTATATGGCCTTTAAGAGTCTATGATGCCATGATTATGGTGAGCCTTATAGCTGAGTAGGCAGCCATTGGCTTATACTGGGAGCCACTGAAAATCAGTCCATAACACTGGGACTTCACACCAGTTGGTAAAGTGTTATCATAAAATAAGTGAGTTATTGTTCCTGCTGTTGTTGTTTATGGCTTCACGGTGTGACATCCCAAAATCCAAATACTCCCTCCACTGCCACCACCCCCAAAATTCTTTGCAATGGTGGCAATGGAGGAAAACGCAGAAGTCTCTGCTACTGAGCTGGACCCAGGAATAATATTTCATGAAAAGGAAGCCCACTGTCTCATGCTGGCAGATTACAATGCGATGGGGGAAATTAGTCATATAAGATAGATCTGTTTGCCGGCCTATTTCATTTCCATAAATTAAACCAACACACACTTACATTTGACTTAAAGTAAACTTAAAAACGCATCATGGAAAAGAGAATTGCATTTTTCTCTTTTGTGTGCAGACGCAAAGAATGGCTGGTTCTTGCTGACCTGCGGTTTTTCTGTTTCCCTCCTGCTTAATGTCTTTTCGGAGTTTGCTCTTCTTCGTTTGGTTTAATAGTTGGAAGGAGGGGGATACGATGTTCACTTGTTTCCTTCCCTTTCTCTATGGGCTGCTTTTGAGTTTATTCATCCAGATATGCAGACTATCATTTCCAGAAGGTCCTTTGAAAAATTAAAATCAATACATCTGTGGCAAACTGGTACGCCATGGTCCTTTCCATACTGAGAAAGTTGAATTCAGTCGGTGACGATGGTTGAGAATTTTGAATTTTGTGAAGAATTGCCTACAATTCATACATTTCTTTACAAAGACAGGACAAAATGAAACCAACAGATTCACCAAATCTTCCTTAAGGCGCATGTATGCGCATCTCAGAAAGAAGAAACACACACAGAGCAGCACTACAAAATTCCAGCAAACTTTGGAAAAGTTACTTGGGAGAGGACAACAGTTCCCATAATCCACCAACCAGCATGGCTCATATCAGCACCTAGCCTCTGATATTTGTATATCTCACAAAATACAGAGGCTATGTGTGTAATGTATACAGTCCTTTCTCTTTCTCATGGCCTTCAAACCCACATCCCTTGCTTATACGCGAGGAATGAACGGAGGGAGAATGAATGGGGCATGTGCCCGAGGCATGCGCCTGTTTGTGCCCGTGCCTATATTCAAGCCAATGGGGCTTGAATATAGGTGAAACTCCATTTTTGCAAGGGGGTCTGGAACGGATCCCCCACAAAAAAAGAAGGGCGACTGTATATGAAATATAAATGAATCCCATGTTTAGACATGGGTCCCATTTCAAAGATGTGCCATTATGTATCATTCTCTCTCAGGTCCACAGTTTTCTCTTCCGATCCGCCGCCATCCTTCTTCTTGCCATCTGAACAACTTCTTCTCCGCTGCTTTTTTTTGGCCATTTCCCCCCGCAGATGGGCATCAAGAAGCTTTCCTTCCTCTTCTCTCTCTTAACAAAGTCATGTGTGAATCCTCCCCACCAACAGGTGTAGGGGCAAAACCGACCATATGCCGCTGCGCCTGGCGAGGGTTTGCGGTGGAGGGTACTTCTCCAAGGGTCTCCCAGGGCCGTGTTCAGCTGGGACCTGGCAGCGTGCACAGACACCATCTGGCACCGGCAGGCCTGGCATTGGTTTTGCTATTACTGGGATCGATCAGGCAAGCCGACAGATGCCTGTCTTTATTACTATATACAACTACGCTCTCCCACCCAGCCAGCCAGGTTTTACTGTAACTTAAAAAGAAGGAAAGGACGGGGAGAAAAATAAAAGGGACGTGGCAGCACCACAAGAAAAGTATGTGGCAGCACCTTGAACACTAATTGGTTTTTAGTTTAACATGAACTTTCATTGGATATACTCTTATACTCATGTATAAGTCTAGAAATTTTAGGCGCATGGATTCCCTCTACTCTCTTATCCATCTAGCCTTCAGGATGGGCACAAACAGTTATGCCCACCAGAAAGTTCTTTGGCATCATTTTCCTTTGCATCATCCTTTACATCCCTTGTTACATGCCCCTAAATTTTACCCTCGGTTTATCCAAGGGTCATATCAAGATCCATAATCTTGGCTCCAAAACCTACCCTCAACTTATACATGATGTCGACTTATACTCGAGTATATACGGTAAGCCCACTTCTGCAGATGAAATATATATTAAAGCCTCAAGTATAAAGTATATTTATAGAGTGGCGGGAGTGGGGTAGCATGCAATAGGATCCAGAAAGATGCAAATCAATGTTCCTTGTCCTAAATTTTCAAAGGATTGTGTAAGACGATACTGTATAGGCTTTTCTGATCTTTACAGGGGTCAGCTTGTCTGGATGTGCAAAAAGCCACACAAAAGGCCATGACAAATCCCCCTCTGAACCCTCTTTTGCTTACCAAAAGTTAGTTTCTCTGTGTTCAAAACTCTGCAAAGATTCACTTTGTTACGTATACAGTAGCGAAGACATTTGTATTAATATCTGTAGGACACCACGAAGCCATGGCCTTTGTTCATATCTCTGCTAGTGGATTGGAGTTTATGCATATAATTCAGTCCAAATTTGGGAACCACTGGTCTTAACCATACCTTACATAGGGATGTACAAATCAGCCAAACCTTGACTCCATCCAGATGTTCAAAGGAGATTGGAGTAGATACAACACATCGGAGAATGGTATGTGATGCTTTTAATTTATTATCCACATTGATGGCTGCCTTCCCTAAATCCAGAGCTGGGTAAAAATGGGTGCCTTCAAGTCATAATCTCCAAGATGTAGAACAAGGCTGCTTATCAGCAAATACTGTATATATATGTATATATGCGCGCTTGGGCATGCACAAAGTTTCATCGATTGTCTCTTAAATCTTTTATGGAGATTCCAATGGCATGCAGCTTTTCTGGGCCATTGGACTCCCCAAACCCAGATCCTCGAATGTTTTTTTAATTGTGACTTTATCGGTGCCTGGTAACGTTTGAGTCAGGCTTCTCCCAATGCTGTCGTTCCCAAGGCAGAAGACTTCGGAAAGCACCGTTTCCCCCGCATCAGTCGCACCGACGACTGGATCCTTTCCAGGGCCACGTGAATAATTTAGCCGCGGCAGCGTGGCTGGTGTCGCTTCTCGTTTTGAAGCGCGTCGCCGGTGCCAGGAAACTTGGGAAAAGGGCCCAATAATAATGTCCCCGTCCAAAGTAATTA
>NC_056529.1:25730370-25756464 GCF_019175285.1 Sceloporus undulatus
AAGTGCATCATTACATATAAATTTGTAATTAAACACTTTAACGTAATCATCCCGCACAGCGTGATTCCTGATGAATTAATTAAAAAGAACTCCAGAAATTAATGTTCGGTGGTGGTGGTTTTTTGTGTGTGGTTTTTTTATTCCTTGTTGCACCAGCCCAGGCAACATCTCCTGAACTCTTTGTGCAGCATGTTGTGAAGTAATTAGAGCATTACGAGGGGACCAGAGAACCCATGAGTCTGGAAGAAGAGACAGGAGGAAGGAAAGGTGCGTGTGCGTGTGACAAACATGCTGTGAAAGCAACCAACACTGGGTTGGGGATAAAGGTGTCAGCCGTCCCAGGAGTAGCCTCTGAATGAAGCAGCAATCCCATTTGCAAGACAAAGAGAATCCTGAACAGCTTGGACTACAACTCCCAGAATCCCCCAGCCACCATCTTCAATAGAGTGGGAATCAGAGAGTCCAAAAGGTCCTCCTAAACTCTGATCCAGAAGGCTTGCTTTGCAAGCCATACACATTGCAAATAGGATTGCCAGCTCAGAATCATCCCAATCCCTATATTTCTAGGTCAGAATCTGAGTCCTAGCGATGGCCCTTAGTTAATTTGGGACAAGTCACATGCGCTCAGCCTCAGGGGAAGGCCATGGCAAATCTCTGGACAAATCATGCCCAGACACCTCTTCGGCCTTCTGTTACTGTGTGCTTCCAAGTCATTTTGGACTCATGGCAACCCTAAGTCAAACCTATCACAAGGTTTTCTTGACATGTTTCTTCAGAGGGAGGTTTGCCATTGCCATCCTCTGAGGCTGAGAGAGTGTGACTTGCCCAAACTCATCCAGTGGGTTTTTATGCACAAGTGGGGCATTGAACCCTGACCTCCAGGGTTGTTAGGCTCACCATAAATCAGAAGCAACGAAGGCACACAACAACAACCACCAGCCTGCTGCTGTGCATACACAATGGGCTACAACTCCCATCATCTCAGCCAGTATGGACACTGATCTGGAGGGCACCAGATTGGAAAAGACTGCTTCATCCTGGTTTTTGCAATGCGTAATGGGGATGCCACTCATGATGGTGGGTGGGCATAATCTCCCTTCTTCTCCCCCATCTCTCCTTTCTTCCATCGCGTGGGCACCTTGCGCATCATCCGCACGTCAACCGGCTCCTCGCAGCTGGCATTCGTAGGCTACTTTTGAGGTGCATGAACCAGGACAAGCCCCGGCAGAGCCCAGCTGGGGAAAGCTGGTGGAACGAAGCCACGTTAATTATTCCTCAGTGGGGTTCCCCTTGTTTTAACATTACTTTCAGCGCCATCCAGACATGTCACTTCACGGCGTTCTGCTTTGCCACCTGATCTTCTGCGCACAATGGAGCCTGTTTCCAGACTGTTGGAAGTGTGGACAAGCCAAAAACCTTTGTACCTTAGTGTCTCACAGTCAGAACCATGGCCCAAGGAGGTGAAGAAGGCCTTGGTGCCTTTAGTTCCATCTTTATTTATTAGCTGTTTACTAAAATGTATGTATCCGGCCCTATAGCTGAAGATCCCAGAGTGGCTTGCAACCCACTCAATTCAAAACAATGAATTACGGTGCATCCTTGCTAAGATCCAAGATTCAGCATCTTGGCACACTCATGTAACCTCCAGTTGTGGATCACAGCCCCGCTGTGTAGATCGCCCATAACTTTTACCCAGCAACTATTTGTGGGAATGCGCAATCATGCATCTTTTTTGTTGGATGCGTTGCAGCCTCAAAAGGAAACGCATGACTCAAAGGACAGAGAGATTGGGATGTAAATCCTTGACTATTTCATCCTTGCATGCAGGGAGAAATAATGGCAGTCGTTTTCTCCCTGCTGTGGGGAAAAAGCAAATATTCCTCCACGGTATATACTCTGTCTATTTAAATGGCCCCAAAATGTTATGGAAGAATTATTCTGAGTAGAAAAGCATATAGGGATTGGGTTTGTGTGTGTGTGTGTGTGTATGTTGTGTAGAAACACATTTCCTGTGCAGAAACAAAAAAGTATTTTGGCCTAAAAACAGTGTTTTCTGCATACAAAACAGGATGGTTTGGGGGCTTGTTTTCTTGTAGGAAACAAGTTTTTATACAAATAAATCATGCAAATAAATCTGGCTAATGGAATTTATGGTTTATTTTCTGGACTTTAAGAATTTCCCAGTATTCACATGGGCAGAAGGAGGAATGCCCTTCCATACCATGTGAACTGAGGACAACAACCACAACATCATGACCAAATGCAGGCCTAGGATTAACATGGTCCTTTTCTTTTGCTCTCCTTAGCATCTTTGCCTATGAAGAAGCCAGTGGAGCTCTGAAAGCTTGCTACATGTATTTTGTGCATTTTGGTTGATCCTATAAAGGTATCAGTTTTGTGGGATCTGGGATGATACTAGGGTTGTACAGATGGGCGGCATCTAGACACCCCTTTAGTGGCCGGATTGGTGCCACAGCACCGATCTGACCTACACAGAGTGCAAAAAAGAGCCACAAAAAGCAGCTCCATTTTGTGCCCTTTAAAAGACGTCATTTGTGACACCATTTCGCCGCGGCTTTGTGACATCCTTTCAGCACTGCATCATCTAGATGCAGTGCCAGGGTTGCACCATGATGCTGTGCGCCATCTAGAAGGGCGCACGGCATCATGACGCGATGGAGGCAGAGTCATGGCATCAAGCCTGTGAATGCTGCGCTGTGGCTCCACCGGTCTGTACAACACCATTGTCCTTTACTATATGGCCCACATGGCTACCCCTAGATATGCTTTCCCTGTATGTTTTGTTCTCTATACCTCTTTTTATGTTGTTGCTCTTCTCTGAACCTGCACCAACTTCTCTATATTCTTCTTAAAATGAGACACCCAGAAAGGATAGCAGTGCTCCAGATGAGGCCTTGACCAGCACAGAATATAATGGGACTATAACTCCCCTTGATTTGGAAACTATGGTTCCATTAACTATGGTTCTTCCCCATGGAGCTCCCTGGACTCTTGCGTACATTTTTTCAACCTAGGATCAAATCATAATGAATATTCATTCCATCAGAGAGTACATTCACTTTGCAAGCTGCGTCTCCGCAAATTTTGGCACCAATGACCATCTACCGTTTCACCAGATGCTGGCCAAGCTAGTGGCAAAAAAACCTCCAAGCCACAGCCATGGCTTTGGCCCTGGGCCTCAATGACACTCGAAACAATCTGTAGATTGGGTTGAATTTTTTTCTTGTTGGCTTTAAGAGATTTCGGGGGAAAGCCTTCTCAGTGTCCCAGCTCCTGGAGGCAAGGTTGGGGGGGGGGGACCCTCTTCCTTGTCCTTCCTTAATCCCCCAAAGCACAATTTACCTTTCGGAGCAGGTCCAAGATGTTAATTAAGATAAATCTACCTCAATTTTGAGATTCTCTTATCGTGTAATTTATCAAAATTATGTTAATTATTTCTGTAGGGCAGCAAAATTATTACCTCTTCCGTGTCTGATTTGTATTAATATTCATAATTTAATAATTCGGCAGCCAAGCCATCTGGTTCGGGGAGCCGCCTCGGTTCCCTCCCTCTGCTCCAGCCAAAAATATTTCATCACTTGCACACATTCTCTCTCTCTCTCACTCTCTCTCTCTCTCTCTCTCTCTCTTTCTCTCTTTCTGTCTGTCTTTTTCCCCTCCTCTTTCCTTGTTTGAGACCACAACATGCCACTGGAGATTTTTCAGTGGCAGTGAAACCAAAAAAGAGAGAATGGGGTTCCCCATTTCCAACATTGGTTGCAAACACCCCCCCCCCCAAAACCCCCCCCCCCCTCCTGACCTATGGCCCCTGGATAGAGCCATGGTAGCATTCGCACTCTGCACCGGTGAAAGAAGCAAAGGAGGAGACGGACGGAGGCTCCCCCCTTTTCTCACCCCCGCCAGTCTCTCCGCAGCACCCCTGTCACACCCGTTCGGCTCATCCCTGCAGGTGAGCGTAGCTGAATTGACATTTTCCACACTTAGTGATTTTTACACTGTAATTTGACATAATTAATGCCTACATTACAGCTGATAATTTAGCTAGTTAATTAAACTCGGAGGAGATAATTAAGGAGAGGCTACTGCTCGGACTGCTAATTGTTTTTGTCATTATTCGAGGCTGCCCGACAGCTGCTGGCTGAGTCATCCTATTTTTATTTTATATTTTTATTTATTTTATTATTATTTTTTGTCAGCTGACGGGGGACGGAGGGTGGGCGCGCGTGGCCACGTGGCGTCTCCAAACGTGGGCGCAGAGGGCACACCAAGGGGGACCTTTGCTAACCGGTTCCTCCAGGCCCAAAGTGTAAAGAGAGGAGGAGGAAGAGAAAGAAGAGGAGGAGGAGGAGACGTCAGGCCTCTCTGCCCCCCTCAAGCTGGACGGGAGCCAACGGCCGGTGCGCCACGCATGCCCGTCCGAGCATGAACAGCTGAGCCAGCCGCTCCGCAACTTCTGTGTACAGATGGCCTATGAATATTCACATGGCCGGCCTCAGGATTTCCCCCTGTCAAGGTGGTACATGGAGGAGGCTTTTCCCCCTTTTCCTTTCTTTCTTTCGGAGCACACCGTTGAGGCGTTGCCACCATCGGTGCGGGTGCGCCGCACGTTCTTTATCTCTGACCAGGGAGGAACATGGCGTGAGCTTTAGACGTGTGGCTTGGGAATGTTCTTTTGGAGGACCACAGCTCCGACAATTGTTTGTAGTTTCATGCAATCGTAAAACCAGAACAGATATGAAAAACAAAGAAACACAGAGAGAAACATTTATATCTGTATCTATATCTATATGCATAGACATATATATGTGTGTGTGTATATATGTATATATGTAAGTGTGTGTGCGTGTATGCATGTGTGTATACACACATGTATATTTGGTGTTGTCGCTAACTGTCGTTAATAATACATAGCAATTAAGCAATCCGTAGAATTGAAACCATTAAAATCATTACATTCAATTGCATTCAATTTCTGAAAGTCAGTTGGAAAAGTAAAGTGTTGGCAGAAAGGGAGCAAGGATAGAGCCATCATCTCTAGAAAGGGAGATTCCAAAGTCTAGGAGCAGCCACCATACTTGAGAAGATGGTGGGACTGAAAGAAAGGTCTTTGCTTCGGATCTCAGAGCTTTGTTGTTGTTGTTGTTGTTGTGCCTTCAAGTCATTTCCGACTTATGGCCACCCTATCATGGGGTTTTCTTGGCAGGTTTCGTCTTCATAGGAAGCTTGCCATTGCCATCCTCGGAGGCTGAGATAGTGTGATTTGCCCAAGGTCACCAAGTGGGTTTCCATGGCTGAGCTGGGATTCGAACCCTGGTCTGCAGACTCATGGTCCAGTGCTCAAACCACTGCATCACGCTAGTTCTCATCTCAGATCTTAGATAGGCTCATATTTTATAGATGTGTTTGTGTGCTTGTCGGCTTATGTCAACCCTGTGAATTTCATAGGGTTTTCCTAGGCAAGGAATGCTCAGAGATGTTAGGATGGGCCTTGTACGACTTGCTAGACTTTCTACTGTTATTGTTGCTGCTGCTACTATTAGTGCTGCTATTAGTGCTGTGTTGTTATTGTGCTGTTGTGCTTTTCACAGTTTATGTTTCTCACATGTATTAATTTGCTGGATCCTTCAATCACTTTTTAACTTAACCAATTTTTAACAGTGTTTTCTTTTAATCTTCTGTAAGTCTCCAGGAGTCTTGCACTGAGGATGAGAAGATGGGAGATAACAACATCATCAACAACAACAATAACCACAATCCCCAGCAACACCTAACTTCTTTTTGGTGATGGAGTCTGGACTGTTGCAACAGCGACTTGGACTCCAAACGCTTCTGCCTTCTGCTTTGCTTTGGCTTACACAGGCCTTTGAGGATGCATCTGTTTTTGGGAGGAGGAGATATAATTGGACACGAACCAATTTTGTATGAAACACAGATAAAGACATAATTACAAGATATACTGAAGGTGAAAACAAGACCCAGGACACAAGAGACAAGACCAAAGAAACCAAGACAGGGAATACCGGGTAAGTTGCTGATGCTATTTGGAGGGCAAGGTGTCCTTTCTGGGCTCAGCAGCAGCATCAGTCGTTTGGAAGGAGAGGACTGCCATCATCAACATAGTTTTGGTGAATGGGTCATCGTTGTCGCCTGTCATCCACATCCTGCATCGCAAAGGGATGGATCTGAGAGGTGTTGGGTTTGGGGTGGGATTGAAAGCAGAGGTGGGGAAAATGCAGACTTTAGGGTCCTCTAATGCCCCACAAAATTTGGAGTAAATGGTCCAAAATCCCACTCCATGCCCCCCATTGGCTCTTGGACATCTTGTGGCCCTAAAACCAGAGCCCATCTACCAGCCTTTTCCAGTCTGGTGTTGTTGGATTACAATTCCCATCAACCCCAACAAAATATGGTGAAATGTGGAACCAGGGGGACATTTTTAGTACAATTTTTCAAGAAACGTTGGAAGGATAAAGTTCTCCAGCATAACCCTTGATCATCGCCAGGTTTTTGTCCAAAGCTGTCAGTATCAGAGAACGGCAAATGTCTAGATCAGAAACAGATACTTGCAGTCAATATTGCTTGCATGGCTTGGCTCTCTCATGGGCTGTGTTCCCTAATGGTCACTGGGACCTGTGTTCCCTAACTGTCATTGGGACTATGAGTTATGTTCCCTAAAGGCCCTTGGGACCTGTATTCCCTAATGGTCATGGAGACTATGGGCCATGTTCTCTAATGATCATTGGGACCTTTATTTTATGTGTCATCCATTTGAGCTGGTTGGACCATAATGAAGAATTGTTGTTGCATGATATAGGGGCATAAATAGCAATTTGTGCAAGGAATTCAGGACTTTGTCAGACTGGCAGGCCACAAAAATAGGGGTGAAGGACCACATGTGCCCCACGGGCCACACTTTCCCCATCGCGATCCGTCTCCTCTTCAGCCATCTCTGCTTTGGCTTCTGTGCCAAATTCTCTCTCCTGCCACCCAGCACCCAAGTTTCCTTCCCAGATTGTACAGATCCCCCACAATGTCATTAACCCTCCGAGCGTCTCTGACGGAAGTGTGAGCAGAACCGTCACAATATTGCTTTGGTACAAAATCAAAATACCAACTGGCATCTCTCCTTGGGCATGTCTTTCCCCCTCGTCTCACTTCCCCCAGTTTGGTTCCACAGCTTTGCTTGGGAACAGTTTTCCCTTCCCACCCACTCGACACCCTTGTGGCTCGCTTGTCGGTTGCCCATTTTGCTGCTTGGGCATATGGTTTGCAACACACCCGCATACAAACACACACATACACACACCCTGCCAACCTTTGCAAAGTATCACAGAGAAGAAAAACAGAGCCAGAGTAACCAGGGTAGGTGGGAAAGAGACTTCACATCTTAACATATCCAAAATATTCCTAGTCCCATGTGGCCCGATTAAGACTTTGGGACACTTCAAATCTCCACTCAGCTATGGAAACCCATTAGATGACCTTTAGCAAGTCACACTCTCTCGGCCTCAAAGGGATCTGGCAGTTTTTCAAAACTGTGTTATATGTAAAAGAGGGACAACTGTCACTGGTTTTCCTTACAGTTGCCAACTCTGCTTTCTGCGACAGTCGCAAGTAAAAACCGAAAGTGGACTTGAGCCGGAATTAGAGGACTGAAAACCCCATTATAAATATGTATGCCCCTGTTAAGTATTGGTATCAAACATGCGCTTCTGAGACTTCGTAAATGGTTGCCACATATTAACAATTTTTCCGCCTTTTGTCTTGCGCGTCTTTAACTCCCCAAATTTTGTCAGTTCTGACACATGAGCAGCATCTTAAAGCCTCGTAATCCACTCTTTTTTTGCAGAAGGTATTTTTAACACTGTGTGTTTCTGGCGATTAGGGCTTTAGCGGCTGTCAACAAATCAGAAATTAGAGAATAATTGATCTTTTTTGCTCGCCTTCCTATCTTATAGCAAATTAATAAATATTGATGATTTCACTTTGCATTTTTATTTTTTGGTCTTTCAGAAAGGAAAGGGGCACAGCGATCTTGTCCTCAAAAAGCACTGGGAGCAGAGATAAGCCACTATTGTGCCATAAAATAATACAATTTCAGAGTTGGGAGGGAATTTGGAGGTCAACTAGTCCAACCCTCAACTAAACTTGGGATTCTTTCAGAGTCGGCATCCTTGAAAATCTCTGCCGAAATGCCCCCCAACAAAAAGGAAGTCCAACATCTTCAGAAATAGTCTATTCCACCGCCAAAGTCATTAATATTTGGAAACCCTTCATCATGTTATTAAAAAATCTGCTTTTCTGTGATAACCACCCATTGATTCTAGCCCTGCTCAGAGTGTGAGCAAGTTACTTTTTAGAATGACAGCTCCCAGAATCCCCCCAGACAGCTTGGCCACTAAGAAAACAGTCCATGGGAAAAGGACCCCGGGGTCTTAGTAGACCGCAAGCTAAGCATGAGCCAACAATGTGACGCAAGAGCCCAAAAAGCCAATACAAATCCTAGTCTGCATTAACTGGAGCATAGTGTCCAGATCAAGAGAAGTAGTAGTGCCACTCTCTCCTGCTTTGGTCAGACCTCAAATGGAATACTTTGTCCATTTCTGGCCACTGGAGTTCAAGAAGAGTATTGATAAGCTGGGACTTGTCCAGAGAAAGGAGATGATCAAAGGTCTGGAAACAAAGCCATACTAGAAACGACAGCTGGGAATGCTTAGCTTGGAGAAGAGAAGACTGAGAGGTGGCATCTTTAAATATTGGAAAGAACGTCATGTTGAAGATAGAAGAAGCTCTTTTTTTGGTGATCTAGAGACTAGAACATGAACCAACAGCTTCAAATTGCAAGAAAAGAGATCCAGCTAAAATTAGGAAGACTGTTTTTCATTATAAAAAGAAAATTAAGAATAGACTGCCTTGAAAGGTGGTGGATTTTCCATCTTTGGCAGTCTCCAAATAGATATTGAATGGGTATCTTTCTGCAGTGCTTTCGTTGGGTATTCCAGAGTGTCGTGGAGTTAGACTAGATTGCGCTTATAGCCTCTTCTAACTCTAAGATCCTATAATTTTATCCAATAAACATGACTTGCCTTGTCTTGGCACAGGACTGGATTGGATGTCCCCATGAGATTCCTTGCAACCCCATGAGTCTCTTCCCATTTGAGTCAATGCTAAGGAGGTTTCCCAGAGCAGATCTCAAGCCAAGGCTGAAGATTATGCAGCCTAGGAGACCAATGAATCCTCCCAAGTGCTCTGTCGCTGAAAAGGAATTGGACCCCAAGTGCCCTGTTTTTGGCTTAAGAAGCCTCCGAGGGATATAATTCTCCACTTTAATGCTGCTTGGAGTAGAAAATAGCGGTGGGGCTTCTCTTTACCCTGTTCTCAAAAAATAAAAAACCCTACAAGTATTGGGCAAGTGAAGAGTCCTTCTCATGAAGCTGCAGAGAAATGAGGAATGGGGTGGGTATATCTAACCCAAGCTACCTGGGCAGCCACAAGTCACACTCTCTCAGCCTCAGAGGATGGCAATGGCAAACCCCCTCTGGAGAAACTTGCCCCAAAAAACCCATGAGAAGGTTGCCTTAGGTAGGAAATGACTTGAAGGCACACAACAACAAAGCTACCTTGGATCCCATCCTGGGAGAAAGTTGCAATATAAATTCAATCAATCAGTCAGTCATTCAAATAAATAACTGCATTTTGGGAGCAGCCCCAAAATGTTGGTCCTTCCATGGAAGCTGCCCAACCTTCTCTATGCAAAGCCACTGCAAAACTTGGAAGCCTTGGTATCACTTTGTTTTGTGGTCAGAGCATGGCGGGTTTATCAATGATCCTGGCACTCCAGTACATGATGGCATTGCTTTGTTCCGGAAACACTGTCTTAGATTGCCACACCAATACTCTGCATTTCAGTACTTAAACAGCTTCTAAGGAGTCAGGAAGAAGTGCCTTCCTTCCCTTCCTTCAGCCATTGTAGCTTTGACTTTGCAATATGTGCCCATTCCTGCATACAGAAAAGAGTAGACTCCCTGACATCTCTCCCTCCTCCTCCTCCTCCTCCTTCCTCTTGTGACAGGCGTACAAGAAAAAAAAGGCCTTAGAGCACTTGGCAGCGAGAAAGATACTAAAAGGAAGAGCATTAGGTGGAAAGAGAGATAGCAAGAGCAAAGCTATATCGGACGTCTTCAGGCAAGATAACACGATAAATAATCAATCAATCCTGAGCAAAATCCTTAAGTGCTTGATGTATCCGCCTGCAAATTGAATCATCGTCCCTACCAGGAAGTTCTGCCTTGTAAATAAATGAGAGCCGAAAGGGTCTCATTCTCTCCCATTCTCATATATATATATATATATATATATGGTTGTTAAAGCCACTGATTAAGTTTTACACAAGCGTACAAGAGCAAACTAAAAGGTTCCAGCTTTTTAATTTAAGAAAGGAGGAATATGATATGATTTCAATTTGGGATGGGGAGGAGATGCCTCGGATGCCGGCCTCGCAATTGGATTAGGCTCTAATGTACTCTTATAAGGTGTTGGCGTGGCTGCCGATTAAGGGTAGGGGGTGTAATATCCTTTATTAACAATTTAATGGACTCGCTTGGACTCAATCTGTCTTAATCAGTGCTCCCGGTCCACCTGGGAGATCTTGTTTGCGTGGAACCCGAAACTCCAGCCTTGATGAAAGAGGGGAGACAACCATCCATCAGTGTCAGAATCGAGAGTTGCCAGCAAGGGAGGGTGCAAGGTGGTGAAGATTTGGGAAGTAAGAACTCAAAGCACCAATGAGGAGCAGGACTCACCTGTCCCTGGAGTTTTAGCAGGATCATACCACCTCCATTCAAGACGGTTTGCCCCACACAGGGCTTAGTATGTGCCTTGCCCAGGTTTGGGTGGGGATCCCACACTAGGGTTGCACGGGTTGTTAACTGTGGTTGGGTTACATGAATGCTGTGTTGAATGGCAACACTGCACAGCCAGTTGCACAGCTGCATGTATATGGGAATGCACAGGTGAATGCAAAGCTGAATGGGTAGCTGAATGCATAAGTGAATGCACAGCTGAATATACAGCACAGCGCACAAGTGAATGCACAGCCAAATGTATCACTGAATGTACAGCTAAACACCCAACTGAATATACAGCCCTGCATACCATTAAATGCACAAGTGAATGCACAGCCCAAAGCACAACTAAATGCCTAAGTAAATGCACAACCAAATGCATCACTGAATGCACAACCAAATGCACAACTGAATATACAGCCCCATCCACAACTACATAATTGAATAGATGCATACATTTTATTTATTTATGGGTGCACAGCTTAAATGTCTAACTAGATGTGCGATCAAATACACCAGTGGAGACTGCGCACCAGCCTGTGCAATTGCACTTCACATCATCCAACTCTACTTCTATAACTTTGAGCTGAATGTGGGTGCTGTGGATTGGACAAAAGTAATGTCCAAGAGCTTCCGCAGGGGAACTTAGGCTGGCACAAGACACCACTGGATTTCTGGCCATCATTTCTTTGTGGGACAGATTACTGGCTGGTAATTTGGTTGATCATTTGCAGGGTGGGCATGGGAGGTCAGGTGAAACTCCACAGCCACCTTAAAAACTTGATCCCTGATCTGATCAATGCTGATTATTGTCCTTTGTCCCATTCACAACTTACTGAAAGTTGTATCTGACAGGGAGACAATTAGCATGGGAACACAAGAAGAGCCATATTTAGATTAGATGGACCAAAGGCCTCTCTAGCCCAGCTTTCTCTTCTCATATTGGCCAAAGAGATTCTCCACTTGGCTACCAATTGCATCCCTCACCAACTGATATAAATGCCTTCAACATTTTTCTGACTTATGAGGACCCTATCAAAGATTTGTCTTGGGGTTGCATTAAGTCAGAAAAGACTTGAAGGCACACAACAAAAACAGCAACCGCAACAGCAACATTCTTTCAGTCTTCTCTCCATTGGCTCACAAGCTGGAAGAAAACCATCACCCCAGTATTGAAAGATCAGTTTTTCCCCCCACTGTTTATATGATATACATGTGCCAAAGAGGAATGCAAGAGGAGGAGGAAGGCTCTGTAAATAATGCATCATCAGGGATGTGCTGGGGTGCACAGAAGGAGGGGAAAGGAGAATGGGTTCTCCTTTTTTCAACCCCAGATGTGCCATCTCTGCCAAACTTGCGACCCAATGAAGGGTGGATCCTCTCGCTGTCGCTGCTGGTGCTCCTAAATGGGAGAAGCGGGTGGAAGGGTTGGGGTGGGAGGGAACCGAGCATCAAAATGAAGTTGTTTGTAGCATTTGATTCCTTCCCCAGAATTATTTACAGCTGGAGGCGATATGAAACTATGTAGAGCAAGTGTCCTCATTTACATGCTAATTCATTTATACCCTCTGGATTGATTCTACCAATTCATTTTCAACCCACTAACTCTTCAGACGTGAATTATATTATCACCTCCAGAATGGTAGCAGGAAAAACTGGGGGGATGGTGTGGCATGGAGGACGGGGAGGAGGGTGCCCCTTACCCCTTTGCTCTCCAAAATGGCCTCAGAAATTGTGCCGCCAACAGTTGCAAGAGGAATGGACTGGAGGGGTCAGTCTAGATGTTTTTGAAACTGAAGCCAAGGTTTGGAGTGCTTGGGATGCTCTGCAAACTAAGGGATTATTCACACTATGAAAATAATGCAGGATGAATACGGGTTGAATCCCCATTGTTCACATGCGTCCCGAATGCACCTGATTAAGAACTTTTGGGGGGCTACTAAAGAACCCACTTCATCCAGAATGATCGATATCGGGTTTCCCTTCAAGTTTTAAAAAAAGATCTGCATGTCGGTAGTATGAATAACCAAAGCAAATAGACCTGGGGCAAAATGCTGCATGCCTTGAATGTGTTCCAAATGCAGTTGCGTCGCTGACTCCATCTTTATTCGAATGCTTGCATGTTTGAGAAACCGAACTTGCAGAGAGAATAACAAACCCGAATACATGAGTGAAATGATTCGCATAGTTACACTAAAAAAGAGGCGTCTGAATGACCGCTCAGTGTCTTTGTATGGACTCTTATTTTCCAAGGTCTGCCAAAGCAGAAATGTCTTGACCTGATTATGGAAAGAAGGTAAGAAGGGTGCCAGTCTAATTTTTCTGGGCAGGGAATCCCAGGGTTTAGGGGCAACCATTGAGAAGGTCCTGTCTCTCAGATGTACCTCGAACCAAGAGAAGGGCCTCCCCAGTAGATTTCAAAACATGGACAGGTTCGTAAGGAAGACTACGGTCCTCTTTGGCAATGAACGTTGGAGCAACCAACCATTTTGGGGACTCTTTCCTTTTGTGGCCTTTCCCTGGGAAGGCAGGCAAAGGCTGTTGCGGTTCTGTTTGCTCTTCCAAGTGAAGAGGGTCTCTGATGATCTCAAGTATCTCTTTAAAATGGGGGCAGCAAAGGAAATCGAGCAACTGAGCAGTCAAAGGGAGGGAGGGACAGTGCCTTGTCCCTGCTTAATTCTACTTCAAAGCTCCTTGGCTAGGAAAATTGATAATGCACTCAAGTGCAGTTCCTTTAAAATGTCCTCATTCAGCCCTCGAAACTGGGCTATTGAATTCATGCTGTTCTTTGATCAAGACCAGTTAATTAAGTTATTCCCCCGATATGGGTCTTATCGTTTCTTCACTCTGGACCTCCATCGCGCTTCCACAATTTGCGTGAAGGCTTTGATATGCATCCAGGACGCTTCCCCCGTCCTCCGCTCAGAAAAGATGTGGGGTTTTCTCAAGACAAGATGCCCAGCTCAGCCATCTCAGTTTTGCCTCTTTTGCCGTCTGCAGCTCTCTCATTTAGAGCTTCTGCAAATGTTGCCATCGCAGACCAAGGCTATTCCTGGTATAACCCCATCTTTGAGTTTAGGAAAAGTTACTTTTGTAGTCTACAGCTTGGACATCTCTTTCGTATGACACAGTTTTGGCACTTTGATGCCACTTTAATGGTCGTGGCTCCATTCTATGACATCCAAGGATTTGTAGTTTCATGAGACGCTGAGAATTCTCTGCCAGAGATATTTAGGGCAGGAGTTGCCAAACTTTAGTCCTCCAGATGTTTTGAACTTCAGTTCCCAGAATCACCATCCGATTTGGCCAACAGTTAGGAATTCTGGGAGCTGAAGTCCGAAATATCTGGAGGATTCTGGGAACCACAGTTCTAGGGCTTTGCAAACTGCAGATCCCAAGACGGCAGCCATGGCTGTTAAAAGTAGTATTGAAATTCTATACATTGCATTGTACGAAACAGACCATCTAAGTCAGTATTCGCTGGGGCAATTTGGGGAGCTGTAATACATTTCAGAGGAAGCAGCTAGTAATGCCACCTCTGAGATATTCCTAGGCTATACAAAAACCTATGAAATTCATAGGGTCACCATAAGCCAACAAGCAACTTGAAGACACATATACACACAAACACAGTCCCAAAAAGGAACCTTTTCCAGGGTTTGGAGAAGAAATAGATTTGCAGTATTGACTTTCTGTCTACCCAGAGATCTTCTTTTGCTTTTCCGACGCTGACACAATGCTTTCTTGACTTGCAATACACAGACCACATAGTACCAAATATATACACATACATAGTCACACAGTGTTGTGCCTTAGAGCCAAACTACACATCATAGCGAAAGACGCAGAACGTACAAAGCGGCCTTATACTGAGTCAGAGATCATTGGTTCTTCTAGGCCAAAAGGATCAACACTGGGGTCATAAATCCTTCACTGTTTTGTCCACACATGCAAAGATGAATAACTTTTCACACGACTGGTGCTGGAAAAAGCCTAGTCCTGCATAGTATTCTCACAGTATTTGAACGTCTCCAAGTATCCTGGAGGGATTATTCTGCACAGAAATACATGGCAGGGTTGCACAGAAAAATATAATTCTGCACAGAAAACAATTTCTCATGCAGAAATACAAAGGTTTGCAGGAAATGGGGTACTGCATACCAAAGTATGTTCATTGCTACCTGGAGATGTCATCTGCAGCCTTTCCTTCTCCTCCATATAAAGTTAGATACTAGTCCTCACGACTCTGAATCAAAGTCTGATTAAAACAGAATCATAGCGAATGACCTTACGCTGAATCAAACACTTGGTCTATCTCAATGGTTCCCAAACTTTGGTCCTCCAGATGTTTTGGGCTTTAACTCCCAGAATCCCTCACTTCTTGTCCAATCTTGCTGGAGCTTCTGGAGGACATCTGGGGGACCAAAGTTTGGGAACCATTGGTCTAATTCAGTGTTGTCAACAATGATTTGCAGAACTCTTTCCCTGGGGTTTCAGACAAAAGACTGCACCAATCCTATCTGAAGATGCCAGAAAATGACCCTGGGACCTTTTGGTTGTGAAGAACAGAAACTAAATATTACAAGAAGTGAAGTCTTATTCCAATCCCAGCACAGTTCTTATATTTTTGGTTATTTGCCAGCAAACCAGCGTGGCATAGTGGTTTGAGCATTGGACTATATTTCAAGAGATCAGGCTTCGAATCCCTGCTTGGCCATGGAAATCCACCGAGTTAAGCAAATCACACTCTCCAAACCTCAGTGGGAGGGTCACACACTCTCAGCCCCCAAAAAACCAATGATAGGTTTACCTTACGGTCACCATACGTTGGAAACAACTTGAAGGCAATGGTTAGTGTATGGTTCTACACTAATCAGGGTAATAATAGGATTGAAACCACTGTGAGTATGGGATGTACTCGCAAACAAGTATGTTTATACATAAACCAGGTTGCAAATCATGCAGCCTGCTCATCCGTCCTTGCTAGCATGGCCAATGGTGAAGAATGCTGGGAGATGCAGTCCAACAATACCTGGAGGACTAACTGCATGATTCTCATCATGGATACAAAGCCAGGAGAGAAAACCATGTTCTCAAAGTGCCTTTACATATTAATTAAAATGCCCAACACGTTTCAGAAAACCAGCAATGCCGTCATCAGGGGCAGACCATGGACAGAAATCCAAACATGTTTAAAATAGGTCACTCTAGGAAAATACTACCACAAGTGTTTCCCCCCCTTCCTGCGTACGCAAAACACACAAACACCCAGGAACCCCTCGTGCCCACATCTTTCCTTGTTTAGGAATGCTTCCTTGGCCTACGCTTCTCCGTTTACGTCTCATCTTCTCAGTGTTCCCCAACAGGAAGATGCCAGGCGGCCTGTGCCAAGCCAGGGATAGCCGTCCCGGACTCCATGGCTGCATTGTGTGTCCTCCAGACCACCATCGCAGAGGGGAGCCACAGCTTGAGCTGGGTGGCTGGAGGCTGAGATAGAGCAGGCTGCGGAAGGTTCCAGCCCATTGACCAACCATGGGCAGACGGCCAAACTCTTAATATTTACACCAGGTCCGGCCAGGCGGGAAGCTTGGACACACAGCCTGCTGACCACAGAGAGGACACTAGCACACGTCTCCCTTGGTGTGTCCCTCAAAATGGAAGCTTCTGAGGCTGTGCTTTGTGGTCTCTCCACACTTCATGATTTGATCCCCGGAGTCCCCGACAGACCTACCCAAGCTATAATCCTCCCCTTGGTTCCAAATTAGTATTGCAGAGGTATAACACAGGGCTCTCTCTTCCTTGAGCACAAGACAAGGCTGATGGTTGTTTGGTGTGAGGACCAGACGATGGCCGAGACTGGGAAAGAGTGGAGAAAGATACTTGGAGAACCATACAAGATGGAGGTGCCAATGCAAGTCGCTGGTCCAAAAGCTGGAGAGGGTTCCTCTGCCTTTAATGGTACATCATTCCTTTAGGGGTTTCTTCAAAAACAGCAATAACATCAGCTACAGAGGAAGGCAATGGCAACCTCCCTCTGAACAAAACTTGCCAAGAAAATGTCATGATTGGTTCACTTTAGGGTTGCCGTAAGTCAGAAGTGACTTGAAGGCACACAACAGTTCCAAATGGTCATAGTTCCAAGTTGTGGTGTCACCCTACAAAACCCTGCAAGACTGGATCAGACCCACAACTGCCTAACCTTCAGAACAAAGCATATAATATACACAGACACACACCATATATATATATATTGTTGATGTTGTTGCCTATCCAAAGCAGGGGAGGCCAACTGCGACGGAGCGAGGGCCTATTTTCTAGTCCTGGAGCTCTGGGGGCAATATCACCTAGAGAAACTGAGGACTCTGATAAGAGACGTTTCTGGCTTCCTTCCTGAACTTGAGAAACTGGAAGCTGGAGCAGCAAAGGGACTCTCAAGTTGTCCTGGCATTTTAAAAGGATGTGTTTTTGGATGTTAAATACTGCAGCCTACATAAGATGAGTTGCAAGCTTTTGGGGAAAGGAAAGTCCGGAGATTCTGGGGACCACAAAAAAGTGCTTAGAGGACCCATATGGCCACAAAACAACACCTCACCCACATCTACAATCATGAAATTCATGGGTACCTCAGGGATCAACTTTTCCAACCCCACACCATGCAAGAACAGGCTTCTTTCTCCCTTCCATTTCCAAAGCAAAGCGGGTCAAACTCAAACACGTGGAGCAAAGACCATCTCATCCCTGCCACTTTTACAAAGCCACTTTTACAAAGCAGTCGCCAATTAAATCATTCTCGATTTAATAGAAAGAAGTGCAAAAATAAAAGTCCGTCAGTGTATCAAACAGGCTCACTGTACACACACATTTACACACTTTGTTGCTGTCATTAAAACAGAGACATACATTCCCACCCCATGATACTAACTATTTTCTGGTTTCAACACACTTCCTGAGTTGCAAAAAGAGTGAAAGAGATTTCTTGAGAGCTCAGCTGCCACCTTGTGGGCCGAAAGTTGTGTTGCCACTGTGTGCTCCGCAAGAGTTGTGATTTCCTTAAACAAACCAACCCCAGGGCGATTCCAGTTGTCCATGAATCATTAAGCCTCCAGGAATGCAAGGGCTGAGATCCGGTCCCTTTTTCTTGGTTTAAGTCTTGGTTTTCAGGATTTTGAAGAAGCCAAACTTGGTTTTCTTCTTTTCACTTTCCGGAGTGCTGCGGGGACCGTCTTCGGAAGAGAAAAACGAAAAAAGGAGGGAGATAAATCATTTTAAAAGTGCAATTATTTAAACAAATTGTCATCATCAGATTGACATGTCTCACGAAAAATGAAAGTTTGGGGAAATATGTAAATAACTGCGAACTAGTAAAATATCTAAGTACTGTAACATGTGGGGAGCAATGTCGTTTATTGGTTTTGAGGATTAATATAAGAGAATATTTTGTGTGTGTGTGTGTGTGTGTGTGTGTGTGTGTGTGTATTGTATTTGAAATTATCTTTTTACCAAGATAGACTAAAATCTTCACATGCAATTAATTGGGTCATTAATTACCAAGCTTCTGGATCATAGCCGCCAATACCTCATCTTCCTCCAGCTCCCTAAGGAAAGAAAGAGGGTCAAAAAGTGGGATCCTTAGAGGTGCTGCAAGATCCCTTTGCATAATGTCTAGTGGGAAAGAGATCCTAGGTACCACTTTTTGGTTTCCCCTCCCGCAAAGTCCTACCTGAGTCGGTCTTCATCCAGGTCTTCCACGATTTTGTTCCGGTCGTCGACAGTCTCCAGGTACAACTTGAGCAGCTCTTCTTCGCGGGTTTTCTCCCTTGGCGTCTTCAGAGAGTCTGCGCAAAAGTGGAAATACCGACCATAGACATCATTTCTGGGAAAGGCTCTCTCGAAACAGGTGCTGGCGGTTGGGGGGATTTTCAAACAGCACAGAAGGACTAGCCCAAGGTGGAAACCTGAGCATGGTTACTATCCCACTTGCTCCCACTGCTTCCAACAAGGCTACAATAAATTGCACAAGATCATAAGCATCTTATTATTGCTATGCAGATGTCGGTGGTTAAGTCTGCAGGAACAGGAGGCCTGCTCTAAAGTGGAGACTCAGTTTTTCCTTCAAGGTAATGGGCTTAAGAGCCAGGGCACATGCCTTGTCTTGCCATTGCTTCCCTGAAAAATGTCTCAACTGATGATGAGAAAACCAGAAAAATATCCTTAAGGCACCCCATAGACAAGGCAGGAGACCCACCGGATTTGCTCATGAGGGTCCGCAGCTCCGTCTCGATGTCCCACTGCTTCTCCTCCAGCTTCTGTTGATTCATCCTGGCCGTTTCCAAAGAGGAGAAACAGAGTAGGTCAATGAGGGCAGAGATTCGCACACAGAGCTCCTCCAACAACTTTCATGCCGTACAACGACTGACCACTAGAGGGAGTCGCATTGCTTCCTACAGCCTCAGCTTGGAACCATTTGAGCTAATCCATTGGCGCTAATTCGGAAATCAATTTGTTAAGCATCCGCCGTTCCGGCAAAATAATATAAAACTCATTCATGACATTTGTTGTTAATGCTGTGTAAACAACGCATTCGTTTTAAATTAAAATCGACCCAAACGACTGGAAAAGATGGCTGTCCCTACCCCCCAACTGACATTCCCCCTCCTAGCAATGAATTAAAATAACATGAAATGCTAATTGTTGCTCGGCTTGTTAGTATGGCGGACATGTTATGATCTAAATAGCGGCTCCACTAGAAAAATGTGGCCGGATCCAATCGACCGGCGATGTTTCCAAGCCCAGGATGATGGGAGAAACACCTCCAGCTTTGCTCACTTGTGCATCAGCTCCGACTCTCGCCGCAGCAAGAGCTGTTTTTCGTGGATCAGCTTGAACCACTCCACCATCAAGGCATCCTCCGTATCATCTGGAAGACAAGACCAAAGAAAACCTAAAGAATGGGTGGGGAAAGTGGGGTACATGGGCCATAAGTGGCCCCCAAATCCCACTCCATTGGCCATCAAAAGTCCCCCCTAAAATCCCCTGAACACAAAGCAAATTGTTATACAGTGGGCCCTTGGTGTCCATTGGGGTTTGGTTCCAGAAACCCCATGGACCTCTTGTAGCTATGTTCTGGTGCCACAAATCATCATCATCATCATCATCATCATCATCATCATCATCATCCTGCCTCTCCCTATGGATCGAGGCGGGTTACAGTAAAACATAAAAACACACAATACAATTAACATCAACATTGCACGATCCCCCAATCTTCCACCATCAACATAATAATGACAATCAAATGATGGTTAACATAGTTAAAATAAAACAGTTTAAAATTACTATTTCTAGAATTGTATTGGGTACCTTGCATTTGTATTGTGTATTGCATTGAGTCACGACAGTTAAAAGTGGCGTCAAACCAGATTATTGCTGCCGTGCGCATGCAGCCATATTCCCCCAAAGCATGCAAAAACATACCCAGGAGTAAACCTCTCCCTGGCACCCTGAAATGTCCCTGTTTTCCCTCTCAAAATGGCAGCCGAAAGGAACATTTCCAGCTGCCATTTTGAGAAGAATTGTGGTGAAGAGAGAAGTCTTTGGCAACACCATCTGGGGAAGGTATGACCCATGGGAAGCTGGGCAAATGCCAGTGCAGTCATCCCTCGACATTTGCGGCTTTGATTTTTGCGGATTTGATTATTCACAGAGTTCTCTCTAGGAATCTCTAAGTCCTCCAATGCAGCTCTTCTGGAATTTGACCATAGAGTCATGCTGGAGGACCTAGGGATTCCTAGAGATACCACTTCTTTAGGCATTTGTAGGTCCTCCAGCACGATTCTATGGTCAGATTCCCATAAGAGGTGCACCAAAGATTCCTAGGGAAGTGTTCTCTCGGTTGCAAAACCTACTGGTTTCTTATTTGTGGTTTTCCCACTTTCACGGGGTCTGGAACCCTGAAACCCAACGAATGTCGAGTACTCACTGTACTTAGGCATCTCAGCATTGCAAAGACCTGTAGTTTTAGGGGAAGACCACTAAAGACGTTTTGCATTAAGGACCTGGGAGGAATTGCAGCTTATTATTTTCCTCCTCCCTTCAATTTTTTAACTTTAAGGAATCACTCTAGACATTTGCTGACCAAATTTGGCAGAAAACTACTTCCCATGCAAAATGTCCATAATCAGTTTGCTCCTTCTCGTTACGTATCAATAGCCGATATCGTGTTAATTAAAGTCATCTTAAGTACCTTTAAGCTGCATCAACGGATCAAATTTAAGAATAAATTCATCAATGCTAATTGGGAGGTTTTAATTTGTTAATAGTGATGCAGGAGTTTGAAGGAATTCAATAACAGTGTTTTTAAAAATCAATTTCAGCTCATTTTTAAATCTGATTTTCACGCGTGTAGCACATGTTCACAACTAGAAAAACTAGCACTAGCACAGGTCCCATCCACACTGCGGAAATAACCCAGATTGAGACCGCTTTAACTCTCCCAGCTCAGTGCTAGGAAATTCTGGGAACTGTACTTTTGTGAGGCATTTAGACTTCGCTGTCGAGAGATCTCTAGTGCTACGATAAACTATAATGCCCAGGATTCCCTAGCACTGAGCTAAGGCAGTTAAAGCAGTCTCAGATTGGATTATTTCTGCAGTGTGGACTGGACCTCTGTATAAAATGACAGAATCAAGGTGTGCTTTTTGGAACATATGCGCTCGCATATGTACATAGGGAAAACAATGGCTTGGATGCTTCTGATTTTAATGCTCAGTTGTATAGCTTTACTCTTCAGGATCTTGTCTAGATCCTTCATAGCTGCCCTCCCCATTCCTGATTTCTTGACTGCAGTCTCTGTTCTGATCAATGTTTGATCCAAGGTATAGGAAATGAGAAAAATGGGACCCCAACGCATCCGCATGGTCCTCCTTACCTCCTTCACAGCCCCGAAGTTGCTTCTCCAGGTCTACTCCTTTGAGCTCCAGCCTGTCCAGGTCTTTCTCAATCCGGCGGACCTCTCTCTGGATCTCTTCCTCCGGGATGTAGTCCGGATGGAGCTAAGGATGAACAATGTTATGGCCATTGCACCTAATACTAAACAGTAGCAGGGCAATTAGTAACATTACCAGCAATATTGATGATGACAGTAGTACCAATACTACTAGTAAGACTATTGGCAGCAGTACTAATGCTAATTCTGCTAATTCTACTACCACTGTAGTAGTACTAATAGTGCAAGGAGGGTTAACACTACTAGCAATACTATTGGCATTAGTACTAATGGTGCATGTAGTATTAATGCTGCTAACAATGCTACAATTGGCAGTAGTATTGATGGTGCAAGTAATACTGATACTCTTCATAGTACTAATGGTGCAGATGGTTTTAACACTGCTGATAATACTTTTGACATTAGCACTAATGGTGCGAGTAGTGTTAAATAGGGCTAATAATGCTACAACTGGCTGTCGTACTAAAAGTGTAAGTAGTACTAGTACGCCTAGTAGTACTAATGGTGCAAGCAGTTCTAATCTTACTGGTAAGATTGTTAACAGTAGTACCAATAGTGCTAGCACTAGCAAAGCTCATAGTGCCAGTAGTACTAATACTGCTGGTAATACTATTGACAGTAGCACTAATTGTGCAAGTAGTGCTAATTCTGCTAATAATACCACTAATGGCACTAATGCCCTGAGCAATTTGAGCCAGTCAAAAGATGCAGCCAAGTCCCTCCATCACCAAAGCACCCCCACTTTACTCACAGCCGTACCTTTGATGGAGACACCACCGGTTTGCTTGGATGCTTCTGAAAGGTTCTCGGAGAGGATGGTCTCACTAGGAAGAAGAGAGAGTGGAATAGAGAAATCATTTAAGACTACTGATTCCAGCAATATTCTTGTTCTTCTTACAGACCTGTTTTGGAATTAAAACCAGTCTGTCATCAAGAACTGGAGAGAGGCTGCATCTGCACTGCAGAAAGAATGCATTTTGACACCACTTTAACTGCCATGGCTCAATACTGTGGAATTCTGTCAATCTGTAGTTTTGTGAGATTTGTAGCCTTCTCAATAATTATTATTATTGTTAGCCGCCTCACTCTGCTTGGAAAGGGGGAATACAAATAATAATAATAATAATAATAATAATAATAATAATAATAAGTCAGATTGCTCTTGTGCCACAAACTACAAACCCCAGGATTCCACACCCTTGAGCCATGGCAGCTAAAGCAGTGTCAAACTGCATTATTTCTACAGTGCAGATGCGGCCAGAGAGAGGGGAAAAAAACAGCAAGGTCTTTTTCCTAATGTCCATCATGCTTGTGAAATTCCTTCCCGCCCAAACCTTGGGGAAAATTCTTTTTGGATTACAACTCCCAGTATCCCCCAAAATGGTTTGCCCAGGATAGCTGGGGTATCTGGGAGTGTCGAAGTCCGACTAAAGGCACATCCCTATGCAATGGATGCAGGTGACTTTCCATCATGGAGAGTGAACTATTTTCTCTCTTTAGGTATGTGAAGATCTGCACTTTTTAAATTCCTTGCTGTTGTTTTGGGGGGGAATCCAACAAAACTGGGGGATGGAGACAGGTATATCTCTCTCCAAGGTCCTCTGGGGTCTAATGGGGCCCCCAAATCTGCAAATGGTCCCCTACTCTTGCATTAGATTGCTTCTCTTTCTTATTGTATTTGTAGATGTTGTGGCTCCTAAACTTTTTTTTGATATGTACATTAATATTAAAAGATGCAGAATACCTGGTGCAATAGCTCTTTTAGGAATGCTTGGCACCTCCAACGTCTGCTTCGCTGAAGGATCTTCCCATTGCTGCTTGGCTTTCTGCCATCCGCTGGAAACATCCACACGAGCCACCAGAAGCTTTTTCTTTGGGGTCGGATCGGACGGTGGCACTGCAATGGAAAAGCAATGGAAACGAACAGTGTGATACACTACGAAAGAAAAGTTTATTGCCATCAAAGAGTGACACCGTTTTGGAGAGAACAGAATGGTAGATGGTGATATGCCACCAGTGTCAATCTTAGATAAAAGCAAACAGCTAAAACAAGTTAAAGAGACATGCATGGATATTTGTTGGTTGTTGTGTGCCTTGCCTAAGGTCACCCATTGGGTTTTACATGGCTGAGCCAGGATTTGAAACCTGATCTCCAGTCATCATCCAACATTCAAACCACTACGCCTGCATGGATATACATACCTACTAAAATCTCTAGTGTAATAACATTTGAAAGGGGGGAAAGCCCGATATATGAAACCCACTGGGTGACCTTAGCCAAGGCACACTGTCTGAGCTGCAGAGGATGGTAAGGATAACTCCACTTCTGAAGAAACTTGCCAAGAAAGCCCCATCACCTTTGGGTTGCCATAAGTCGGGAAAGCGCACAACAAGAACAATAAAATTATCATTCCTGCTATTTATTGTTTATAATCGCTTTCCGGCAAGCTGTCCATACCAATGTCCTGAACAGCTGGGGAGGGCACTGGCTTTCTATCATCCTGGGTAGGTTTCAGGGCTATGTTGATCACTGTCTTGTGGACTTCAGTAGGTTTTGGAGCAATCTTGGCCTCACCTTGGCTGGGAAATCTGCAGAAAGAAGGAGACATTTCATCAACATTGCGTGACGAGAAAAGCAGAATGGAGCAGCAAGGCTGTAAAGGTTTTCTGCTTTTCCCCTCAATGGAAGGAAAGGGTGATTTTAGCAGTTTGTGTACGCTGAGCCACTGAACTTGTGGCATCAAGTCAGCACTCCGAAAGTTTTGGATTCTGGAGCATTGCAGATTTTGGATTTTCATATCAGGGATGCTCAATCTGTATTGCTGAATAAAAGCTAGTCTGAAGCTGGACTCACTTGTTGGCCACTGGTTTCAATCTCGACCTCCAGTCTGCGGGATTCTCTGATTTCTCTTCTGTAGCACTTACACCTAGATGCAACAGATATTTTAATAAGGATAAAAGTTTTGGGCCAAAAAACAAATTCATTTCTTTTCAAGGGATGCGGCCTCAAAGGTTCTCTAGGGGTCAAGTGCAGCCCCCAACTCCCCTGCTCCAACTGGTCCAAATATCCCCAACTGACCACCCTTGACCAACCAACAGAGCCACGGCTGCTTCTTACCTTCAGTAACCTTAATGTCCACTTTATGTCCGGCGTTGGCACTTTGGCCATTGGCCACCTTGACTTGGATCTGGGTGGCTGTCCTGATTCCCGGTCTGTTACCTGGATCTTGGACCAAAGATTCAACTCCATGTGGAGTTCCCAGTGGATCCCTCCGTGGTTTTTCCGTGGCAGAGAGCACGCCCGCAGGCCTTGAGATCTCACCTGTCGGGAGGTTCCTCGTCTCAAGATGCTGCAAGCCAGAAGGGGCAGGAGTAGGTTTGCCACTGTAGACAGAGAAAGGGATGTTAGTGCCTCAGCCATGTGCCAGGTACTTGGTGTATCTCAGCCAAGTACATCCCTGGTTCAAAAATCCACACACCAGTGGCAATATCTGGGTCGTGAAGTCGAAGGTTTTCATGGTCGGCATCCATAGTTTTTTGTGAGTTTTTCGGGGTATGTGGCCATGTTCTAGAAGAGTTTATTCCTGATGTTCATCTTAAGAGATGCCAGCCACAGATGCTGGTGAAATGTCAGGAATAAACTCTTCTAGAACATGGCCACATAGCCCAAAAAACCCACGAAAATCTAATATCTGGGTTATTGCCTCTGCTCCAGGTTTTAGTTTGAATGTTACAAGAGCTGGTCCAAAGGTGCCCAAATCTATCCCTAAAATAAGCCTAGCAGAGTTCTCCTTTATAAAGTTTGGGCTAATACCCAGAGTTGATTTACTGCTCCTACTGACCTGGAAGTCACAAGCCGCTACCTGTGAGGCCTGCAATGCATTGCGGCAAAGAAAAAGTGCACACAGATCCATGCACAGATTTATTTATTAGCACAGACGTTTAAGGCCTGCACATATGTTCAAACCCCATGAAACAGAAATACAAAGTACTTACCTGGTGGTGCCCAAACTTGCAGGTTTGTTGGTAGATGACTGTGGTGTTGGTAATGCATTCAAAAGAATATTCCGTGCTCGGTCTTTCTCATTGCTGTTTGCATTGCTCCCCGGTCCAGGGAACGATGTTCTCCCAGTTACCTGAGATGGATTTAAAGGAGTGTTTTGACTTTTAATTGGTTCTGTTTTATCCACAGTTAGAGGAGAAGGATTTAAAGGAGTGCCTCGT